>NC_068356.1:129454234-129754234 GCF_020536995.1 Dreissena polymorpha | reverse complement strand
CTACATACGGTGTCTTCCAACCATCCTGACATTAAATCTGTAAACCCAGAAAAAGACATTGTCGCCCCGATATTAAACGATTTGATTGCATCGGTGGCGTAAAACGTTAGAAAACACGATGGGAAACGGATGAGACAGTGAAATAAGTGTTCATTTACTTAGCTTACTAGTTGGCTTGTGTTTCCTTGTCAAGAAAAATGAAGAAATAGTATTAGTCATGAGTTTTAATGTGTAGTTGTATTAGCATAATAATTCAGAATGGAAAACCTAATACAGTAACCAGGGTTTTTTTTGGCCCGATTTTATAGCCGAAATTCGGCTATGTTCCCAATCCCAAAAAGTATACTTTTTTCCCAAAATGTGGCAAAAAATTCCCAATTCCCCCCCCCCCCCCCCCCCCCCCCCCCCAAAAAAAAAAAAATATATTTTTTTTTTTTTTAGAAAGAAGTGTCTTATGCGTATTTTATCTAAATTTTAATTCAATAACATCTAACAAAGTTTTGTATGATTTTGTTCTTTTAATTTTAATGATAATAAAGTGTTATATCAAATTTAGTATTTCCCTAATTAGTGGACTTTTCGTGTGGAAAAAAAGGCTAATGAATTAATTTTCCCAATTTCATGAAAATGCCGATAAAATTCCCAATTCCAAAGTCATGGGCTATCTTCCCAAAAAGTGGAAAAAAAAACCTGGTAACTGTTTAAGAAGCTACATATATTTATGATAATTGCTGCAAATGTTTCTGTAAAGTCAGTTATACACCCTTCAATATCCAAGAACACAGGTAGTACAGTACTACCTGTTTTTTTGGATATGGTAGTACAGGTACTAATTGATTTTAAGCGTTACTCCTTTTCTTTCTGTCAGTGGCAGTACCGTTACTAATTTCACAAATCCTTATCTGGAGCTCTGGATAATCAGCGAGGTTTGCCAATTAGAAAAATCGAGTTATCTCAATCGGACTGGCTAGGTCTTTTACATAGGTTGCCATTGTGAAGAATTGTTTCATGGTATGATTACTTCGCAGCATCGTCAAAAAGAAACCCGTGATTTTCGTGATCACGTTTGTTCTGTCCGTCTCTATCTCACTTTTGGATACATCCCCAATAATTATTTTCTAATGTGAACCATGTAATCCAAAATGGTTTGGCAAAGAATAAATATAACTTGCCCTAATTATAAAACAACAAAACTTGTGTTAATTACATACTTAAAGGAGGAAAAAAACAGATTGAAGTTGCGATTTTGGACATTTCGGTTGACTTCTGAGGGAGAGAGTTTAAATTCATGTCCATAGAAATTAAATTTGAAACCTTAAGAAATGTGTCAATCTTTAAGTGTTTTTCCAAAGGCTCACTCTTTGAGACTGTGACTTCAGATTTGTCATTTTTGACATATTATTATGCCCCCCTTCGAAGAAGAGGGGGTATATTGTTTTGCACATGTCGGTCGGTCCGTCCGTCCGTCGGTCCGTTCCACCGAATGGTTTCCGGATGATTACTCAAGAACAGTTACGCCTAGGATCATGAAACTTCATAGGTACATTGATCATTACTCTCAGATGACCCCTATTGATTTTCAGGTCACTAGGTCAAAGGTCAAGGTAACGGTGACTCGAACCAGTAAAATGGTTTCCGGATGATAACTCAAGAACGCTTACGCCTAGGATCATGGAACTTTATAGGTACATTGATCATGACTCGCAGATGACCCCTTTTGATTTTCAGGTCACTTGGTCAAAGGTCAAGGTCATGATGACTCGACCCAGAAAAATGGTTTCCAGATGATAACTCAAGAACGCTTACACCTAGGATCATGAAACTTCATAGGTACATTGATCATGACTCGCAGATGACCCCTATTGATTTTCAGGTCACTTGGTCAAAGGTCAAGGTCACGGTGGCTCGACACAGTAAAACGGTTTTCGGATGATAACTCAAGAAAGCTTACGCCTAGGATCATCCAACTTCATAGGTACATTGATCATGACTTGCAGATGACCCCTATTAATTTTCAGGTCACTAGGTCAAAGGTCAAGGTCACGGTGACTCAAACCAGTAAAATGGTTTCCGGATGATAACTCAACAACGCTTATGCCTAGGATCATGAAACTTCATAGGTACATTGATCATGACTTGCACATGACCCCTATTGATTTTCAAGTCACTAGGTCAAAGGTCAAGGTCACAGTGACAAAAAACGTATTCACACAATGGCTGCCACTACAACTGAGAGCCCATATGGGGGGCATGCATGTTTTACAAACAGCCCTTGTTTCAAATAAAATCAATTTTAAAAACTTTTTGTTGATGTAACTTTTACAGTCCAACCATGTTATGTCGTGATTGAATGTAAACAAACTCAACAAGGTGGAGGGAAAAAAGTGTGCAGTATGTGCGAACACAAAGATTATCATAAACTGAACAATTCTGTTATGAATCAGCATGCTTAGAACGTTGAAAAGTTGGGGGAAAAAACTTAAAAGTTGGGTTATTTATGGGGTCTCACTGTGTGACGTCACAAATTTGATTGAAATTCAATTATTCGAAGTAACTGCGCATTTTCATGTGAACAAATCCAATGAATGTGAAAAACTATATAAAATAGAAAACTTTGTAAATCGAAAATATAAACAGTTTGACATTGATCATATTTTAAAAAATATCTGATATTTGTAACCTTCTACCACTCTGCTTTTTTACTCTTAACAACAAGGTTGAAGATCAACTTTTAAAGTGACAATGAATCAAAACCATCCTTAACGCTGCCAAGCTTAATTTGAATATTGCTCAGTGATTTATGTATTTGTGTTGTGCTTAAACCATCTAATCTATCACTATGTTCTAGCACCAAGGGAATAGCACAATAATTAATAAATCATTTAATCAACATTGGAAAAACAAGGTGATTTTTTACTAGTTTATTGTTCAGTTACATCACCAAAGTTTGAAGTACAGTATGCTCCTTCATTTTGTGATAATAAATATTTGTTGTTTGTGACATGGTGAGCTTAAGTGATCGTGTGATGTCCGGCGTCCGTTGTGCGAGCTTCCATCCCTGCGTGCGTCCGTCCCTCAACAATTTGTTTCTGTAGACAGAAGAGGTCACAGTTTTCATCCAATCTTTATGAAATTTGGTCAGAATGTTTATCTTGATGAAATCTGGGTTGAAATTGTATTTGGGTCATCTGGGGTCAAAAACTAGGTCACTAGGTCAAATAATAGAAAAACCTTGTGTAGACAATAGAGGTCACAGTTTTCATCCAATCTTCACTAAATTTGGTCAGAATGTTAATCTTGATGAAATCTGAGTTGGGATTGTATTTGGGTCATCTGGGGTAAAAAACTAGGTCACTAGGTTAAATAATAGAAAAACCAACAATTTGTTTGTGTAGACAGTAGAGGTCACACTTTTCATCCAATCTTTATTAAATTTGGTCAGAATGTTTATCTTGATGAAAGCTGGGTTGGGATTGTATTTGGGTCATCTGGGGTAAAAAACTAGGTCACTAGGTCAAATCATAGAAAAACCTTGTATAGACAATAGAGGTCACAGTTTTCATCCAATCTTTATGAATTTTGGTCAGAATGTTTATCTTGATGGCATCTGGGTTGTGATTGTATTTGGGTCATCTGGGGTCAAAAACTAGGTCACTAGGTGAAATAATAGAAAAACCTTATGTAGATAATAGAGGTCAAAGTTTTCATCCAATCTTTATGAAATTCAGTCAGAATGTTTATCTTGATGAAATCTGGGTTGAAATTGTATTTGTGTCATCTGGGGTCAAAAACTAGGTCACTAGGTCAAATAATAGAAAAACCTTGTGTAGACAATAGAGGTCACAGTTTTCATCCAATCTTTATGAAATTTGGTCAGAATGTTTATCTTGATAAAATCTGGATTGGGATTGTATTTGTGTCATCTGGGGTCAGAAACTTGGTCACTAGGTCAAATCATAGAAAAACCTTGTGTAGACAATAGAGGTCACAGTTTTCATCAGATCTAAATGAAATATGGTCAGAATGTTTGTCTTGATAAAATTGGGTTGGGATCGAATTTGGGTCATCTAGGGTCAAAAACTAGGTCTCTAGGTCAAAGTTTTAAAAAAACTTGTGTAGACAGTAGAGGTCACAGTTATATCCAAACTTAATAAAATATGGCCAGAATGTTTATCTTGATGAAATCTGGGTCAGGATTGTATTTGGGTCATCTGTGGTCAAAAACTAGGTCACTAGGTCAAATAATAGAAAAACCTTGTGTAGACAATAGAGGTCATAGTCTTCATCTGATCTTAATTAAATGTGGTCAGAATGTTTATCTTGATAATATCTGATTTTGGATCGTATATGGGTCATCTGGGGTCAAAAATTAGGTCACCATGCCAATTCTAGTAAAACCTTGTGTAGATGAAAGAGGTCACAGTTTTCATCGTGTCTTAATGAAATTTTGTCAGAATGTATTCATTGATGAAATCTGGCTTGGGATTGTATATGGGTCTGATAGAATTTAAGTTGATGTAGCAAGGTTATTCAGGTGAGCGATTCAGGGCCATCATGGCCCTCTTGTTGTTTTTTTACAATTAAAGAAGGTTTGTACCAAACATAAGTATTGAAAGTGGAAAAGGAAAATTCTTTTGTAAACAACCCTGTTTCCAGTGTGTCTTCCAGTGTTACATCACTAATTTATTTTAATATAAAATCCCATATTTTTGCCAAACTACTGTAAAGTTTTCCTCTTCTTACTGAAAATGTTAGTAATTGACGTGAGCTTGACACTGCAGTAAAAATGTAATAAATCAATGCATGTTTATTTTTCAATACAAGTTAGACACAAAGGGATTAAGGATGTAACAAAAAGTTGCTGGACAGAACAAAACTTGCTCATATACTATGTAAGCATCACACAAGCTGCTTAGAAAAGTTAAGTTCCTTTACTCAGTTCTTAGGTTAGCGTCAGCTCATGATTAGCTCACCTGAGCTCAAAGTCTGTAAACTTACTTTAAACATAAAACTAGGTCAAATCAGACACAAGGATTTTCAAACACTTCTGTAAACTTACTTCAAACATAAAACTAGGTCAAATCAGATACAAGGATTTTCAAACACTTGTGAGGCTACATTCATTGCCCAATCGTCAAGAAACTTAGTCTTAACTAAGACTTATATAAGTCCTAATGATATATGTCAACATTTAAATGTTCTGTCTGTCTGTTATCCATTTCCAAAGGTTTTTACCTAAACGCTTTCAGATATTTACCTGATTTTTTATGAATGATTTAACCTGCATGATGAAGTTCTGGGCTTTAGTCCTAAGGACTAAGACATTTTCTCTAGAATAATAGTTTTCCAGATTTTTTCCTTAAAGCTTGCAGATATTGACCTAAATGTTTGTATTTGAGTGTATATATATGATAGCTTACAGATCAAGTTCAAGTTTCATTCAGGTCCATTGATTTTTGACAAAGTTTCGGGACTTGGGCATAAACATCTATTTAAAATAATTTAAAATAACACTTTAAAATAATATTTTTTCCAAAACACTTTCAGATTATGACCTTATCTTGGGTGTAACTGTGTACCTACATGTCTTGTAGATGGAGTTGGAGTTTTGTTCTGGTTCATTGGTTTTTGACAAAGTGACAGGCTATGGACTTTACTCCCTCTAATCTCTAAAATAACATTCTACCGGTAATTTTAATTGGGATATAGCTGTTTTGTTACTTCGAAGTGCAGTAGGGGCCATTCTGTTTTACAAATAAAGCTCTTGTTTTCTATTACTTTGGAAACCTTTGAACGTGTACATGTGCTTTCAACATTATTACAAATTGGTTTGGAAATAAAACAAACAATCAAAATTGTTATCCCCCGCCATAGGCTGAGGGATATTGTTTTGGCGTTGTCCGTCCTTCCGTCCGTCTTTCCGTCCTTCCGTCCGTCTTTGCGTCCTTCCGTCCGTCCGGCACTTTTGTGTCCGGAGCCATATCTTGGAAGTGCTTTGGCGGATTTCAATGAAACTTGGTATGAGTATATATATTGATAAGAGGATGATGCACGCCTAACGGCATTGTACACCATCTGTTAACAGAGTTATGGCCCTTTGTATCTTGGAAAAATGCTTTTTTGTGTCCGGAGCCATATCTTGGAAGTGCTTTGGCGGATTTCATTGAAACTTGGTATGAGTATATATATGGATAAGAGGATGATGCACGCCAAATGGCATTGTACACCATTGGATAATAAAGGAGTTATGGCCCTTTGTATCTTGAAAAAATGCTTTTTTGAGTGTCAAATATAACACTTTTGTGTCCAGAAGCATATTGGGGGGGGATATCAATTCAACGAATTTGCTTGTTACTTTTAATTTTATCTGTTTAGAAAAAAAGTTAGGTTTTCCTGTAAAATGGAATACAAAATGATGACCTTAAAGGGACTTACAGATTTGGCATGTTTTGAAGTTTGTCATTAAACGCTTTAAATTGATTTATGTAGACCTCAGAGCCAAAACGATCCAAAATAAAACATGAATAAAATTAAAGAAAGAAAAAAGTTATCCCCGTCTGGACTTGAACCACTGACCCTTGGAGTAAAAGTCTAGCATGAAAACCACTTGGCCATCCGTGCTGCTCTTAAAAGCTTTTTTAAAATACTTTATCAAAGCAATCCTTGTAGGATCACACAAAATAATGATAGCAAAATAACACTACAAATTGTTCAATCGTTTTTCACTTATGAACATCCTTTACTTTTTGAATCTGTGAAAGTTTTTTAAAGATTCCCATATTGACAAACTGTGAAGAGGTCATTTAATACTGCAGTCATGTAGAAAACAAGAGTTTTCACCATAGGATAACATATGCCCCCAAAAAACGCTTTTCAAAACCTAAACACAGATTTTGAAACTAAACGCTGACCCTTAGTTCAAGGTCAATTTCAAAGGGGTCAAAAATGTGTGCGTATGGAAAGGCCTTGTCCATATACACATGCATACCAAAAATGAAGGTTACATCTGAAGCGTCATAGAAGTTAAGAGCATTTTTCGAAACCTAAACGCAAAGTGTGACGGACTTTCAGACAGACGGACGGACAGACAGACGGACGAAAATGCGATCACTACATGCCCACCTTCGGGGGCATAAAAAATGAGAATCACAAAATTAATATCGCTGATACAGTACGCACACTGGAAGGATTATGTAGATAATTTAAATAATGCTTACCACTAAACATTTCGAACTTAATGGCTGTATTTGTGTTTCATTTTTTTGAAGGTCAAGAAATTTACAGTGTCAAAGAATATTCCAAGACAGTTCCCCAGTCAACTGTATATGTCTGCATCCGAACCAGGTATAGCAATGTTAATGGAAGACCAGCATTTCATAGTAACGTAGTTTATTGCTATTATAATGTTTTCATCATAAAACATAGAAAATTGTAGCCCCAAGGAATAATGTTTTTTAAACAAAGAGTTTTCTGTTTGATGCATATGTCTGAACAATCTGAATCTGTGTTTGATGCCCTTTTAGTCCCCCACCGGTGAAACAGGAGGGGACTTATAATGGTTTGTGCTCTGTCAGTCAGTCTGTCAGTCCGTCACACTTTTCTGGATGCTGCGATAACTTTAAAAGTTTTTCATATTTTTTCATGAATCTTGAAACATAGATAGATGGCAATTTGGAGATGATGCACATCATTTCATTTTGTTCCTACGTCAAAAATTTTGGTTGCTATGGCAACAAATAAAAAAAAATAATAAAAAAAACATGAGAATGGAGTTTCACTGGTAGGGGATCATATGGCTTGGCAATCTATTGTTTTAATACATTGGAGTTACACTTATCCTTAAGTAAGTGTACTACATTCTTTTATTTCATGGAAATCCATTTTGTTTGTAGATAGTTTCTGCATTGCTGACATTTTTTAGAAGGAGTATATCAACTATTTACATCTATGTAACTTGTAATATTTTGTCATATCTGTTCAAAATCTAAACAAAACCATGGAAACATGTATAGCTTATCCTGTAACCTTTTATTAGCTCACCTGATTGCTCAGGTGAGCTTTTCTGAGCGGTCTTTGTCCGTCGTATGTCCGTCCGTCCGTCCGTCCGTAAACATTTGCTCGTAAACACTCTAGAGGCCACATTTCTTGTCCCATCTTCATGAAACTTGGTCAAAAGCTTTGCCCCAATAAAATCTCGGCCGAGTTCGAAACTGGATCGTGCCGGGTCAAAAACTAGGTCACTAGGTCAATAAAAAAGAAAAACCTTGTAAGCACTGTAGAAGTCACATTTCATGCCCAATCTTCATGTAACTTTGTCAAAATGTTTGCCTTAATGATATGTTGGTCGAGTTCAAAAGTGGTTCCGGTCTGTTGAAAAACATGGCCACCAGTGGGCGGGGCAGTATTCCTTATTTGGCTATAGAGAAACCTTGTAAACACCCTAGAAGTCACAATTTTTGCCCAATCATCATGAAAGTTGGTCAAAACATTGGTTTTATTGATATCACGGACGAGTTCGAAAATGGTCCAGATCGGTGAAAAAACATGGCCACCAGTGGGCGGGGCATTTTTCTCTATATGTATATAGTGAAAACATGTGAACACTCTAGAAGTCACATTTTTGGCCCAATTTTCATGAAATTTGGTCAGAACATTTTTTTCCTTGATATGAGAGTTGAGTTTGAAAATGGTTCCGGTCAGTTGAATAACATGGCTGCCAGGGGGGGGGGCAGTTTTCCTTATTTGGCTATATAGAAACCTTGTAAACACTCTAGAAGTCACAATTTTTGCCCAATCATCATGAAAGTTAGTCAAAACATTGGTTTTATTGATATCAGGGACTAGTTCGAAAATGGTCCAGATCGGTGAAAAAACATGGCCGCCAGTGGGCTGGGCATTTTTCTCTATATGTATATAGTGAAAACATGTGAACACTCTAGAAGTCACATTTTTGGCCCAATTTTCATGAAATTTGGTCAGAACATTTGTATCCTTGATATGAGAGTTGAGTTCGAAAATGGTTCCAGTCAGTTAAAAAACATGGCTGCCTGAGGGAGGGGGGGGCAGTTTTCCTTATTTGGCTATATAGAAACCTTGTAAACACTCTAGAAGTCACAATTTTTGCACAATCATCATGAAAGTTGGTCAAAACATTGGTTTTATTGATATCTCGGACGAGTTCGAAAATGGTCCAGATTGGTGAAAAAACATGGCCACCAGTGGGCGGGGCATTTTTCTCTATATGTATATAGTGAAACATGTGAACACTCTAGAAGTCACGTTTTTGGCCCAATTTTCATGAAATTTATTCACAACATTTGTTTCCTTGATATGAGAGTTGAGTTCGAAAATGGTTCCGGTCAGTTGAATAACATGGCTGCCAAGGGGGGGGGGGGGGCAGTTTTCTTATATTTATATAGTAAAAAAAGCTTGTGAACACTCTAGAAATCACATTTTTTGCCCAATCATCATGAAACTTGGTACAAAGATTGGTTTTATATATATCACATAATTAATATCATAATTATTGCCCTTAGATTGTCCAAATTTTAATTATATTATACAAAATCCTTGTAAACACTCTAGAGGTCACAATTTTGTTTCAGATTTTATGAATCTTGGTCATAATATTTATTTTTGTAAGCAAAGTTTGATGTTTGGTAACGGAGGGTCAACTCAAAATATAGGTCACCAGGTCAAATCTTACAAAAACAAAAACACTCCATATGCCAGAGTTTTGGTAGAATAATGATGAAACTTGACCAGGATGTTTGTCTGGACAATATCTAGGTCAAGTTTGACGTTTGGTAAAGATTGAATGAACCGAATCCTCTCAGGTGAGCAAACAAGGGCCATCTTGGCCCTTTTGTTAATTGTTTAACTTTAAATTTCTTATTTGTGTACTTTTTAGGGTGAATTGTTTATTGGGAATCAAAATGGCACCATTCATATATGGGATTTGAAGACAGACAAAAATGAACATCTGGTAAGAATATAATAATTTATTTGTTATTTACTCAATTATGTTTTATCATAATGGGTTTTATATTAAATATACATATATTTGTATTATGCAAAAATGCAACTTCGAACTTTAAATGAATTTTAAACTTTAAATGAACTTAACACTTTACATGAATAATGATGTATGAAAAACTTTTCTGTGTTATTGTTAAAACCATTTCCTCTTCATTTAAATATAGATCCCTGAAGCAGATGCTTCCATACAGTCGATTAGTATTGATCCTATGGGAACAATGATGGCTGCTGTGAATAATAAGGTGCGTTATATTGTATGACAATATGCGACAGAGAGTATTAACAACAAATATCTTATTACAATGAGTTATTGTGCGATAATTGATGTCTCGATTAGTCGAAAAATAAACATGTTTTCATTAGTTATCAGTATATATATAGTATGTTTTCAAATACTGGGCAATCCTATTTCAGCTGTGATAAGCAGCATGTACCTTTAAATTATGTAAATTTACAATAACTTATTATTTACTTATAATTGATGTCCAAAATAATGCAAATGTTTTTATTAAGCAATGCATAGGTTGTAATACATTGACTGATCCTTGTTAACTAATAATTTACAAACATTGTACGTATGTAACCAATTTAATTAGGAAGCAGTGGGGTCACAGTATTAAGTCCCCGTAACTTTCAAAAATATTTTATGCAAAATGCAATCCTAATTAATTTAATAGGCATAATTCTATGAAATCTAAGGCTGAGTAGGCATGTATTTTTTGGCAGAACCAACAAAGTACTGAATTTAGTATGTGACTTTTTTCTTCAACAGGAAGTGATGTGATTGTATCAGTCAATTAATTACAGAAGGTTATGTGACGCTAAAGCAAATATTAAGTCATCCTTTTTGGTTAAATAGAATCAGATCAAAATAAAAAAAATGCAATTTTATACCAACAATTTATATTAATAACAATTTTATAAGTTAGACACAAAAAGCAGCATAAACAGGAAAAAACATATTTTACAAATAATAAGCGTAAGTGCTGATGACGTCATAACTAACACGTCAAAGATCAAAATCATATTCATTTCTGCTAAAAATGCAGCATCGTAGTGATTAAATTTCATTATTACTTTTTAAATGGGGGCATATAGATATGATAAACAGAAAAACAGGTTACTGCCTGATCGTTTTGAATATATGAAGAAGGCTTAGGATTAAAAAATTGGCATGGCAGTAACTTGTTATCCTCTATGTTTGTGCAAGTTGTTGTTCAGTATAGACAAAAATGTGCTTGTTTGATCAAGACTAATAATTATATAGTATTAATTGATTTTAACGGAATCCATTGCGTTGTAGTTACTTAGTATTCTTTTTATTGTCCTTGAACATTTGAAACTTTACATATGGGAGTTGAAATGAAAACAGTAACTAGGGTAAATCAAGTAAAACTTAGAAAATGTTGAATGAAAATTCAAGGAAATGATTAGAAAAGTAAGGAAAAACCTGCTTAACTTAGACAATGTTGAATGAAAACACAAGAAAATGATTAGAAAGGTAAGAAAAAACCTGCTATCTTACCATCATGGTGATGTCTTTTGTTTGTTTATTGGATTTTTAATCCCAACTATTACAGATATTTGAAAGTACCGTTTCAGGCTTTAGAGGTCTACTCTTGTATTTTAGTACTCTCAGGCTCTGCAGGCCTTTGTTAGAAGTGCATTGTTCAGTTACTTTTGGTAGGCAGATTTTATTGAAGGCAAGTCATTGAATAAATGCATGCATTTTTTCTTTTTAATTTTGTTTCATTAATGTGTCTTGGAGGTTGATATAAAAAAAACAAGCAAATGTGTTATGATTAAGGTACTTAAACAGTAAACTATCTAGATGTAGAAAGAGCAGATTTTAAATGTTAATTTGTATTCTTGTATAGTTTTAGTAATATGATTATATAAATGTTTAGATGAAGTTATGAAATATTGCACATATTAGTATAAAAAAAAACTAGAATGATGATTACTAACTGATATTTTCCAGACAACAAACCATAATAAACCATTTATGATTTTGGAATATTTTAATACTTAATAAAAGGTAATACGAAATTCATATTCATTCAAAAATGCAAAAAATGAGCAGTGTCATGCTCAAATAGGTCTAATGCCATCTATGCAGTCAGTAGCAGTTCAAACAGGTCTTATTCAATATATGCAGTCAGCAGCAATTCAAACAGGTCAAATGCCATATATGCAGTAAGTAGTACTTCAAACAGGTATAATACCATATATGCAGTCAGTAGCAATTCAAACAAGTGTAATGCCATCTATGTAGTGGATCAGTAGCAATTCAAACAGGTCAAATGCCATATATGCAGTAAGTAGTAGTTCAAACAGGTATAATGCCATATATGCAGTCAGTAGCAATTCAAACAGGTCTTATTCAATATATGCAGTCAGCAGCAATTCAAACAGGTCAAATGCCATATATGCAGTAAGCAGTACTTCAAACAGGTATAATGCCATATATGCAGTCAGTAGCAATTCAAACAAGTGTAATGCCATCTATGTAGTGGATCAGTAGCAATTCAAACAGGTCAAATGCCATACATGCAGTAAGTAGTAGTTCAAACAGGTATAATGCCATATATGCAGTCAGTAGCAATTCAAACATGTCTAATGTCATATATGCAGTAAGTAGCAATTCAAACAGGTCTAATGCCACCTATGCAGTCAGTAGCAATTCAAACAGCTCTAATGCCACCTATGCAGTCAGTAGCAATTCAAACAGGTTTAATGCCATATATGCAGTCACTAGCAATTCAAACAGTTCTTACTGCCATATATGCAGTCAGTAGTAATTCAAACTGGTATAATGCCATCTATCCATTCAGTCGCAGTTTAAATGAGTATAATGCCATTTATGCAGTCAGCAGCAATTCAATCAGGTATTATGCCATTATGCAGTCAGTAGCATTTCAAACAGGTCTAATGCCATATATCCAGTCAGTTGCAATTCAAACAGGTCTGATGCCATCTATGCTGTCAGTTGCATTTGAGAAGTTTGTTCAAAAGCTACCCTGTCTGCAAACAAAACTGCAAAGCTTGTGTGACTTTATTGCTTATAGGGTAGCTCCTGACTAGACTGCAGGTTGGCCTGTAGCTATGTTGGCCTCATGAGGCATAAGACCCATTTTTGCGTGATACAGCTCATATTATAATAATTCATTAATCAAGCATTGTGGATGGATAATGAAAGTAAATTGTTTGTGTATGACATAAGCAAAGTTGAGATAATAATGTATAACTATTAAATTATTATGTTACGCTTTTATGAGTTCCAATCAAATTCTAAACACGTTCTAACTTAACCCTTGCCCACTAAGAAGCAAAGTGAAAATGGCTCTGTGGAAACAGCATAAAACCAGAACAGCCTGCAAGTAACTCGCTGCTCATCAATATCTTAGGGTTAGAAATGAAGCCATTAAATCTTGAAGCTAGTAAGAAAGGTCTTTAATTGATACAAATTTTCAAAGGGACTAAAACAAGTGAAGATCATCATAAAAAGCATGGTGTGCATGTGAAAGCAGCTAACTCTTGATTCACTCACGTAACGCCTTTCCATTTGTCTTTTTTTGTATTAGCAATACACTTATAGGATCATTGAAATATTTCAGGATAAGTATACTTGAAACTCGACTGAATGGGTTCTTACATTGTAATCCTTGAAATAAGGAACAATTCAAAAGTAATGTCATGAATCGTAACTTGTTTTTGCACATGTTTGTGCTGTGAAATCATTCTCATATTCATTGCTTATCATTTGTTATTGGTTCATCCTGACGTGTTGCTCCTCTTGCAAAGTTTCAGTAATTAAAAACAACTTCATAATTGAGGGATGATTAATTTGTCTGTGAAATAGTTAATCAAGTAACAGTTAAATGTTTGTGTTATGCAGAGTTTTATAACAGAAACTGTTGTTATACCCCCACAAACGAAGTTTAGGGGGGTATATAAGAGTGAACTTGTCTGTCGGTCGGTCGGTCTGTCTGTCGGTCCGTATTAAGTGTCAGCTCTCTAATTCAAGTAGTTTTCATCCAATCTTCACCAAACTTGGTCAGAAGTTGTATCTATATGATGTCAAGGCCAAGTTCGAACATGGGCCTTGCCGGGTCAAAAACTAGGTCACGGGGTCACTTAGTGCGTTTAAAACATTCAGCATGGTGTACGGAAGAAACCCCCTTCGGAAGAAACCCCCTTCCCAAAAAACGGCATAGCGGAACAAACCCCCTTTCATATTTTGCATACGCGGAATAAACCCCCTCGCTAGTTTTGCATATGCGGAATTAATCCCCTTCCATAGTGGAATTAACCCCCTTCCATAGCGGAACAAACCCCCTTCCATAAAGAAAGAATATGCACGTTTCTGGAAAATATTTTGTAAATACGCTAGCTATTCTTACGACACAGGAACATTAACTCCGATCCTAATAAAAAGACGAATGCTTCGGTTATTGTAGGAAAATATGTACGTAATATCGTCGTCACGATAGGCGCGGTTCGCTAATTTGTCGTTGCTGCATTTTATTAAATTTTTCTTCAATGTAAAAAAATGCTTGCCTATTTTGGGTTATTGTAACATATTTTTATCTTTATAGTACAATATAACACATATAAAACTCTTATAATCTCAGTTTAAAGAATGCAAGTAAAATTCACACGACCATCTAAACATTGTCAAGTTGTGAACAAACTGCTGGTAAACTTCTTTAATCAGCACAAAGCAGTTTGGAAATAAATTTAATTAAACAGACGAATTAACAACTTGTGAACTAACGACCAGTACACTCCTTTAATCAGTTTCTCACGCCTTCTTTTAAAGTGATATTATGCGCGTTTTTCACTGTCGAATTGAGATTCACAGCTTGAATATTTAATGTGTATCATTAACAACTTGTGAACAAAAGGCCGGTACACTTCTTTCATCCGATTTTCACACATTCATTCAAAGTGATTTTATGCGGTTTTTTCACTGTTGAATTGAGTTGAAGCTGAAAAGAAAAGAGTTAACATGTCAATATACTGTCCTGTTATGTCCCGAAATTATCCGTATAACAAAATTGTGTCTGTGTGTCGTATGAATGAATCTGCACTTAAAGTAAATTAAGATTCACGTCGTACATCGAGTCATTTCGTCAATTGTCAGAACAAAAGTACGGTTTATATTCCAATGCATTATTTTCTCTTTCCTGGATATTGTTTTGATATGTTGATGCTGCATTTAAAAGTATTAGTATATATGAAGTGAAAACACCAAAAAATAAACTATGGTTGCGATACACACTCATAAAGTTTAAAACATAGCATATGCTGCTAGATGCGCATAACACTTTGATAATGGATTTTGGATACCACTTCGGAAGGGGGTTTATTCTGCCTGTCTAAAAACTTGAAGGGGGTTTGTTCCGCTATGGCGTTTTTAGGGAAGGGGGTTTCTTCCGCTATGGAAGAGGGTTTGTTCCGTGTATGCAAAATATGAAAGGGAGTTTGTTCTGCTATGCCGTTTTTAGGGAAGGGGTTTCTTCGGAAGGGGGTTTATTCCGGTAATCATTCAGCATGTTGTCCGCTCTCTAATTCAAGTAGTTTTCATCCGATCTTCACCAAACTTGGTCAGAAGTTGTATCTATATGATGTCTAGGCCAAGTTCGAACATGGGCCTTGCCGGGTCAAAAACTAGGTCACGGGGTCACTCAGTGCGTTTTTAACATTCAGCATGTTGTCCGCTCTCTAATTCAAGTAGTTTTCATGAGATCTTCACCAAACTTGGTCAGAAGTTGTATCTACATGATGTCTAGGCCAAGTTCGAACATGGGCCTTGCCGGGTCAAAAACTAGGTTACGGGGTCACTTAGTGCGTTTTAAACATTCAGCATGTTGTCCGCTCTCTAATTCAAGTAGTTTTCATCCGATCTTCACCAAACTTGGTCAGAAGTTGTATCTAGATGATCTTAAGGCCAAGTTCGAACATGGGCCTTGCCGGGTCAAAAACTAGGTCATGGGGTCACTTAGTGCGTTTTTTAACATTCAGCATGGTGTCCTCTCTCTTATTGAAGTAGTTTTCATCTGATCTTCACCAAACTTGGTCAGAAGTTTTATCTAGATGATCTTAAGGTCAAGTTCCAATATGGGCCATGCCAGATCAAAAACTAGGTCACAGGGTCACTTAGTACGTTTTACACATTGAGCATGGTGTCCGCTCTCTATTTCAAGTAGTTTAAATCCGATCTTCACCAAACTTGGTCAGAAGTTGTAACTAGATGATGTGTAGGTCAAGTTCGAACATGGGCCATGCCGGGTCAAAAACTAGGACACGGGATCACTTAGTGTGTTTTAAACCCCACCATGTTGTCCGCTCTCTAATTCAAGTAGTTTTTATCCAATCTTCACCAAAATTGGTCAGAAGTTGTATCATGATAATGTCTTGGGCAAGTTTGAATATGGGTCATGCAAGGTCAAAAACAAGGTCACGGGGTCACTTAGTGCGTTTTAAACATTCAGCATGTTGTCCGCTCTCTAATTCAAGTAGTTTTCATCCAATCTTCACCAAACTTGGTCAGAAGTTGTATCTAGATGATGTCTAGGTCAAGTTTGAATATGGGTCATGCCGGGTCAAAAACTAGGTCACGGAGTATCTTAGTGCGTTTTAAACCTCACCATGCTATCCTCTCTCTAATTCAAGTAGTTTTCATCCAATCCTCACCAAACTTGGTCACAAGTTTTATCTAAATGATCTCTAGGACAAGTTTGATCATGGGCCATTCCGGGCCTAAGACTAGGTCATGGGGTCACTTAGTGTGTTTTTTAACATTCAGCATGGTGTCCGATCTCTAATTCAAGTAGTTTACATCCGATCTTCACCAAACTTTGTCAGAAGTTTTATGGAGATGATGTTAAGGCCAAGTTAGAACATTGGCCTTTCTTGGTCAAAAACTAGGTCAAGGGGTCACTTAGTGCGTTTTAAAAATTGAGCATGGTTTCCGCTGTTTTTTGTGAAGACGACATGCAAAATATTATGTGTCAATGCGACATGTGGGGGTATTCGTCAGGTCTGTGACAAAGCTCTAGTTTGTGGCAAGACTTGCAGGGACTCATATGCATCAAATTAAAATGTTAGAAGTACTTCATGGCAGGGTTCCATGGGGAGATTTTTACAGTTTATATTTACAGTATTACACGTGTCAACAATATATTTCCTTTGGAAGTTTAAATGCAATTGCATGTTTTATCATTTAAAGAACCAACCACAAGGGTGTTTTTTGCGGACACAGGTGTTTTTGTCTTATAGACTCGCTATTAATGTTAACAATGACAAAATTTAATATGTTTGCAGATTTTATGAAGGCATTTGAGAATAATTTATTATATTAGCTGTCTTTATAATTCCAGTTGTGTAATATATTAATTATTTAACTTTTATGTACTTGTCTCAGTGTAGAAAGTTTAGTTAAGTCACTTGTGATTTGAGTGTATGCTATATGCACATATAACATTAATAGGATCAAAACCTTCGTATTTAATGAACACGTTGCTCTGCAAGTAGGTAGAGAATGATACATTTCCTTGCAGAAAGGCTATTAAACATGGTAAACATTTCATCTCAACAAAGTCAGACCTAGTTGAAAATGATATTATTTCACTGAAGATCATACAAGTATAATAAATGTTCATCTGGTTTAATTGTTTAGGGAAGATGTTATGTATGGACATTGACCGGAGGGAGAAATGATGAGCCTACACAACCCCATGAAAAGACAACCTTTGAAGTCAGTAAAAGATATGCTTTAAAGTGCCTATTCAGTCCTGACTCAACGTAAGTTTTTATTTTGGGTAGCTAAAACAAAAACTGCAGCAAAAAATATAACAGCAACTGTTACATTAATAACAATTATGCATTATACTTAATGTAAATTGCTTGCGTTGTAAAAGTTGATAAGAAAAGTGTAAGTATGGCATTCAAGTGGATATATAAACAGACCTGGCACTGTATGGCGTTCACATCAATATATAAACACACCTGGCACTTATGGCGTTCACATCAATATATAAACAGACCAGGTGCTGTATGGCATTCACATGGATATATAAACACACCTGGCACTGTATGGCATTCACATGGATATATAAACACACCTGGCACTGTATGGCATTAACATCAATATATAAACTCACCTGGCACTATATGGCATTTACATCGATATTTAAACAGACCTGGCACTGTATGTCATTCACATGGATATGTAAACACACCTGGCACTGTATGGCATTCACATGGCTATATAAACAGACATGGCATTCGCATGGATATATAAACACACCTGGCACTGTATGGCATTCACATGGATATATAAACACCTTGCACTGTATGGCATACACATCGATATATAAACAGACCTGGTACTGTATGGCATACACATGGATATATAAACAGACCTGGCACTGTATGGCATACACATGGATATATAAACAGACGTGGCACTGTATGGAATACATATGGATATATAAACAGACCTGGCACTGTATGACATTCACATGGATATATAAACAGATCTGGCACTGTATGACATACACATGGGTATGTAAACACACCTTGCACTGTATGGTTTTTACATGGATATATAAACAGACCTGGCACTGTATGGCATTCTCATGGATATATGAACAGACCTGGCACTGTATGGCATTGACATGGATATATAAACACACCTAGCACTGTATGGCGTTCACATGGATATACAAACAGACCTGGCACTGTATGGGCTTCACAAGGATATATAAACACCTTGCACTGTATGGCATACACATGGATATATAAACAGACCTGGCACTGTATGGCATAGTGCTGCAACAATATACCGGTATATCGGTATATATCGCAATACGCAATCCGCATATTGTATTGCGATACGATTTTCATCATACCGGTACGAAAATTTTACAAACATTCATTCACATTCCGTCCAGAAAAGCCATCCGAAATAACGATATCACGGTAAACAAAGCAAAGCGGTGTAAATAAATTTTTACGTAAAAATAGCATTCTAAAAAGTGTATTATACGGAGTAGCGTTGTAACATGGGAGCATTCGTTCGATGCTTTTGAACAGATTATCGTTAAATTAATTGCGCACAACTGTGAATGTTTCGTTCGATTCTGAATTGAGCATTTTTAATTTGTAATCCGAATTTCGGAAACACACTTCCAAATTTTAATGCTTACGCGACAATAAAAAAATATCGTCAAATAAAAAGTGCTTTATCCTTTGTCTCAATAAAAAACGCGCGAAAATTATGCAGAAATGTAGAATGTCGCATGGAAAGTATGGGTGTATTTTGTGTTGTATAAAAACGGGAACATCACATCAAGCGAATTAAGCGTGTTCTGTGAAAACAAAAACATCCCGGTAGGACGTTATTTCATCACATCTTTAAATAGTAACACATGCCAAAATGTTTTTGATACTTAAGAAAATTTGCGAATGTTTGTGTTTCTTGTTATTCTTGAGCACATTTATAGTAAATATTTACCAGAATTTGTTTTAAAACTGGAGTACATGTTGTATACCGGATTATCTGGTAATTGGCGAGTTATAATTCTGGTACAAGTTAGCAATATATTGCGATATATTGCGATACGGGTTTTTGTACTGACAATATATTGCAATACGGTTTTTGGCGTATTGTTGCAGCACTAGTATGGCATACACATCGATATATAAACACACCTGGCACTGTATGACTTACACAACGATATATAAACACCTTGCACTGTATGGCATACACATGGATATATAAACACACCTGGCACTGTATGGCATACATATTGATATATAAACACACCTGGCACTGTATAACATACACATGGATATATAAACACCTTGCACTGTATGGCATACACATCGATATATTAACAGACCTGGCACTGTATGGCATTCACATGGATATATAAACATACCTTGCACTGTATGGCATTCACATGGATATATAAACACACCTGGCACTGTATGGCGTTCACATGGATGTATAAACACACCTGGCACTGTATGACATACACATGGATATATTAACACCTTGCATTGTATGGCATACACATCGATATATAAACAGACCTGACACTGTATGGCATACACATCAAAATATAAACACACCTGGCACTGTATGACATACACATGGATATATAAACACCTTGCTCTGTATGGCATACACATCGATATATAAACAGACCTGGCACTGTATGGCATTCACAAGGATATATAAACAGACCTTGCACTGTATGGCATTCACATGGATATATAAACAGACCTGACACTGTATGACATACACATGGATATATAAACACCTTGCACTGTATGGCATACACATCGATATATAAACAGACCTGGCACTGTATGGCATTCACAAGGATATATAAACAGACCTTGCACTGTATGGCATTCACATGGATATATAAACACACATGGCACTGTATGGCATTCAAATGGTTATATAAATAGACCTGACACTGTATGGCATTCACATGGATATATAAACACACATGGCACTGTTAAGTGTTCACATGGATATATAAACACACCTGGCACTGTATGGCATTCACATGAATATATTAACAGGCCTGGCACTGTATGGCATACAAATTGATCTATAAACAGACATGGCGCTGCTTATAACCCCACATACAATTGGCTTCCAAATTGGCAAGCTACATGTAGTACTGCTGATTGCGTTTATAGCTATGAAAAGATTATAATTAAATAAGCATATGAGTGTTCAATAAACAGCACATGTTTTGTGGGACTTCTCTACAACTATGAATACAATGTTCTTAATATATATACTATTTCGAACTTTTTAAAATTGTTTTTTCTTCCAAATGAAATTTAATAGGCTAATAAGAAGATAATGATTGAAATTGACGTATCATAAAGAATGAGCTAATGCCTGTTTAAAAAACTTTTTTGAGACTGTCTTATTATTACTTATTTACGACACTACTATGGTTTGTTAAAATGACAGTAATTTTTTTTATTGAGACAGCCTGATTACAAAAATAATCTTTATTATACTGTGAATGTTCCATTTTCAAAGAATCAACAATCTTTTAACCTGATAACGAAGAACCACATAAGACCCAATGTATTTTATTAATAATTCAAAATCTAATAACAGTCTATACTAAATTTAAAAGAGGTTGTCATTATTTCAATTGCAACAAGAATAGAGATCCTGTTGTGATATGTATACATGCTCTTTTTAATTTCAAGATTTTAAATTTGCGTTTGAAATGTTAGATAGATCTATTAAAGTTTTAATATTTCTCCACCACCACATCACCAATCATCATCATCATCATCATCATCATCATCAAGAACGGGACAAACAAATAAATAATAAAGTAATTCATTTTATATCAGTTATATGCCTTTGCATTGAACCAAATTAATTCAGATGTATAAACATACATCACTTTTGAACTTAAGCTCACAGCTATAAAAAATCATCTACATCATATAAATTATAAGACAGGTTATTTTTTTATTTACATTACAATTTACTAGTGCACTTCTTTAAACAAAGTCTTAAGGACGAAAAACTTGTTTTGAAGTGGAACAATGTTACTTTGTGTTAATTTTATATGGAAAACATAGGTTAAATAGGTCAAGATTAATGTCTCCTTTTCATTCTGGGCAAAAGAATGTGGAGCTTAGAAACCATGAAGTCTACAAAATCTGACTGCAATGTAAATAGGAACATTTGAAAGAATGTTTAGATAAGTACTCGTTGATCCAAAAATAGTTATGAAATAAAATGTCAGCAGTATTAACAGGTCAATTTTACATACGTTCACAGTTCATTACAATCAATTGATAACACAATAAAAATGATTTAAAGGGGCCTTTTCACAGATTTTGGCATATTTTGAAGTTTGTCATTAAATGCTTTATATTGATAAATGTAAACATTGGATCTTAAAAGCTCCAGTAAAAAATCAAGAATAAAATTTAAAAAAGGAAAAAATAGCCGATACCAGGGCTCGAACCAGTGACCCCCGGGGTCCTGGAGATAGTCTGAAGTAAAAAATACATTAGCCCTCTCTGCTATTCCGCCTAGTATACACAGTTTGAGTATTTTATACCTTATATAAGCAATCTTCGTAGTTTCGTAAATTTAAACAACAACAACAGAACTCTCCAAATTATTCAATCGTTTCGCGTTGCAAGGCTTTATAATTTTTAGGTTTTCAAATCGTCTCAAGATACATATAATGGCTATATTGGACTATGGTAAATGTTCAGTAATAGTGTTTCCTCACAAATATTATAACTTAAACGAAAAATTTGCGAATCTGAAACAACTTATTTCAATTTTGTCAATTTACCAAACCGTGAAAAGATCCCTTTAATGACCAAGGATGTTCACTTTTAGTATTTCATAGAAGATTATACTGTATAGGATGACTAAATCTTCTATCATACAACTAAATGATTTAATTGAAAATAACACTGGGTATTGGATAAACATGTGCTTTTCAGGCCTATTAGTCTTTATCCTGTAGCTACATGTACATGGCAGACTACTCCTATTTGCCTTTCATTTCATGCTAAAGGTCAAATGCAGTTAAGACTTAAAGGCAATTTATCTTGTTAAAATATATAACAATCCTCATTCATTTGTTCTTAAATTTAAATCTATATATATGTACGCCTTGAATGTATACATTTCATATCTATGTACCTTGTAAGAATAGTAGCCTTAAGTTATCAATCCATTACACCATTTTATGAATTTTTTAACTGAATGCAAAAGAAATTGCCAAACTGTATGTGGTATCCTGCTGACATTTTCATTTGATTGCATCATTCAATTCAATTACGCCATTGTCTGGGCATTTTGGAAAGCAATTGCATTATAATATAACATATTTTTGTTTTATAATGGATCAATAATAATTAAACTGGAGTGCATGTGTTGGAATATATGGCTCCATTCAAAACCAATGAGACTGCCTAATTTTATATTTCTTTAAAAAATGTGGAATGTTATTGAATAACAAGATATTTTAAATTAAGTGTTTTGTTAAACAAAAGATGGATTGATAATAGTGTAAGTGATGTAAAAGACTGTTTAATCTAATAATTTTGGTACATTGTTCGTTTACTTTTTAAAGGTAATTGACATAAAAATAAAAGGGTTATTTTTATGAATAAGTTGTTATTTTGTTAGTTGATCAAATAATGTCTATCCACATACAATTGCCTGCTTACACCAACTGTTTTAAAATGGAAATGGAGGATGAATATAAAAAAATGTGGTGTGCAGATTTCAACTGGTCATAGAAGAAAATAAAACTTGACAAAATTAAACATGGTAATTTTAATCCATACAAAAACTTTGGTGAGAAGAACAAGAGCCAGTAGAGGTTTGCCTAAAAGCAAAGCCCCATTAACACTCAAAATCAACGAATATTTGCGGAAATTTTTAAACAAAAATAAAAAATCACTGTTCTTTAAAGCAAAAGCCGAGATTTCAGGGCCTAAGATGTGGTATGGTAAGATAGATTTATTAAAATTTAAAATGCTCGTTTTTATTTTGTGTGTGACTTAGTCACACTTTATAAGATTATTCCATGTGAATTTCCCACGACAATATCCGAACATTTACGAGCCAATATGATATTGGCTTTGGCATCGTTGAAAGCATTACATAGCTTTGAGAACTTCCATTGCATTTGCTCATGAATGTTTTGATATTGTTGCGGGATCACATTGAATATACTGTCACTCATAAAATAAAAACGAGCGTTTTGTATCTCGTTAAATCTATGTAAAAAGACCACATATAACGAAATTGTGGCTATTGCTACATGTATCAGGAACACTGATTTTTAATGTGTTAACTTTATTTTCCAAAATATTTTATGATTTTGAGTGTTTATAGTGGTTAAAAAGAAAAGTTGTTTTCACAGTTGTTTTTGTAAAAATAATGTATAGATGCTACCGATTTTGTGAGCATTTGAATTACAAATATAGTTTGACAGTTGTTTTGATATGATACATTTTCCAATTCCTTGTGTGTGTAAACTACTATAACTACACATATGTGCACCTTCTTGTAACTATGAGAAAGATTGAGTGTCAGATGTTTGTTACCTTAAAGTAACATTACTACTCAAAATCAACGAGAACACTATTTAGTAAAATAAAGCTAAACAATTAAAAAATCATTGTTCCTTACGGCAATTGCCGAATTTCAATGCCAGATGTGGTCTGGTAAAATAGATGTTTGTTGATACAAAATGCTTGTTTTTATTATTGTTTTGTATTGGTACCATTTGAGTGTTTGTGTGTCGTATTAATAGATATATTCGCGGGAAATTAAAATGGAATTAAATGTGTCACAAATAAATAAAAATGAGCATTATGTATCTACAAAAATGTAATCATACCACATCCAGCATTAAAATTTTGGCTCTAGCTATAAGTAACACTGATTTTTTCAGGTGTTAACTTCATTTTACGAAATTCTAAACAAAATTTTCGTTGATTTTAAGCATTATAGAGACTTTAAAAGAAGATCAATGTTGAATTTCTAGTAGATATTCACATACTCATTTACTTCTTTATAACTTCAATGACAATTCATTATATATTGTATTTAGTTAATACTCAATCTATTTAAAAATGTATTAGTTACTGGCTCGGCGTTTTGGGAGAAAACCCGAGGTATTGTCAAAGCCAGCTCGATGTCTGACATCCGCCGTCCACGTCATTCTAAAACCTTATTATTGGCTCTAAAATCAAAGTGCTTACACCTACAACTTTGAAACTTCATATGTAGCTGCACCTTGAAGAGTTCTACACGCCACACCCATTTTGGGTCACTAGGTCAAAGGTCAAGGTCACTGTGACCTCTAAAAAAAAATCTGACAAGCTTTCATTTATTCAAAACTGCACCCGTAGCCGAGCATGGCACCCGTTATACGGTGCTCTTGTTTGTATCTAAAGCAGTTCTTGCAAAAATAAGTTGTAACTAGTCATCCTGTATAAAATCTAAAGGTGCCGAGATGTTTTGTCATGAACTCAAAACAGAACAACATTTTTTTAAAAATATATATTGATTGCGGCAATTTGCCTTTTGCTGATTATTCATCTTATTAAAAAACTGTCCTCTTATTACTTGTATCCAAAAAAATAGCTTTGTCACTTTGGGTTACACATTTCTATTTAAAGAGCATAATAAAAAAACAAAAACAAAAACTACTTATGACAAATATATTTATATATCGGCCGGACAAGCGTACCCTTTATTTTCACAAAATAACAACAACATTAACAGCCTTGCTTAAACTTTTATACGACTTTAGTGAGCTATCAGGGCCACCATTGCCCTCTTGTTTTTTTTTTTTTTTTATGCAATTATTCTACATTTTAAGAATGTTGAGCTAACAAAAAGTATAGGAAGTAATTATAATTATCAAAGGAGAATCTGTTGTTATGTCTTCATATTTTTTTGAAGACAAAAACTAATATTCTTTGATTTTTCTCAAGTTTAAATGACGCCTATGGAGTGTGAGGAATTATTCATTGCACATGTCTGTCAGCATAAAAGTATTTCAGTGCATCCTTGAGTCAATATCTCTTTGATTGTAACCCTTTATAACTAGGCACTGATTGCCAAACTGCTTTTTTTGTTTCTTTTGCCAATACTGGCACTAGCAGATGCCATTTTCAAGTGATTCACTTGCAGTGGCTTATGTCTTGGGCAATCCTCATCTTCTTGCTGTAAAGATACATTGCATCATGATAATATTTATATTCATTTTATGGTAAACTGCGTACAGGAAGTCAATTTACTTCGAGCTTCGAGAACTAATAACGAAAACATTTAAAGATAATTAAACATACAAAACTGACATTAAGGCTCATTTGTTTGGATTGTAATTCCACATACCGGTAACCTGTAATATTAATGATGGCTACTGTAGTACATAATAGCTTCAACAATTATTTCATTACAGCTTCGTATATTATTCCACGTAGAAAACAGAAATTGTGTAGTATTAGCTCACTTAAGCACCAAGTGCTCAAGGTAATAGTTAGTTTGACCTTTGTCCAGCGTTGTGCACTGTGAGGTGTATGTCAGCAACTTTAAGCTGGGTTCCACTTGAAAAGGTCACATTTTTCATCTAGATGAAACTCTTGTCTGAATGTATATCGAGACAATATTTGGTCCGAGCTTGAATCTGGGTATTGTATGTCCAAAATCTAGGTCACCATTTCAACTCCTAAGTAAGAAACATATTTGCCACTCTAGAGGCTACATTTATGACGTTGTCTTGATGAAACTCCATCAGAATGTTAATCTTGTCAAGACTTGACAATATCTAGTAATAACTGTGGCTACCTCAAAGGTCAAGAAATCACTGAAACTTCAGAGGTCTATTAATGCCCTAAAACAGTTTGAAAGTTCTTTACTCTGCCATGTTTACCATATATTGATAGAATTTGAAATAACCTTACACATATGCCTGCCATTGTAAGTTGCGTTTTAATCTTGTCTACTTACTTCAGAGGTGAATGTCAGACTTCAAAGATCAAAGTTTGCCATGAAATATATTTTATGGACTGTTACTTTGTCGTTCATCATGCTATTTTTAAGTAACATACTGCTTATGACAACCATGAAGACTGAGCATTTTGTATGTAAACCTGTCTCTCTACCTCAGAGGTCATGGTCACACTAAGAGGACAAAGATCAAATTTGCCTTGTCCAGGCTGTAACTTTTTCATTCGTCCATTCAATTTAGAACAAAAACAATTTAACCCAAAAGACTAACATAAGGAAAGTAACTTTCTCATAACCATTAAGGTTAAGGTCACAATAAGAAGTCAAAAGTCAGAATTTGCCATCAACAGCTTGTGTTTGACATAAGCAGAGCTTTGACAAAAGTGGAATGTCAGGGCATCCATGCCCCATGTCTTGTTCATTAAGGTTTATCTGTGGTTCTCTTCCTAAGGTCTTCTAGGTCTTAAGACTTGAACACTCGGTTTCTATTCACTGAGGTGAGCGCTTAAGAACCATCATGGTGCTCATTTTTCAGGCTTCTAGCAACTACACTGGCTGATAATTCTACCAAGATATGGAAGACTGCAGACTGGACTTTGCATTCTGAGTTAAAGGACACTGCTCAGCGATGGGTGTGGGACTGTGCATTTAGCGGGGACTCTCAATACATCATCACAGGTGCGTTATCATTAGGGATGGCAACGAATACCGATTTCGGTATTCGAATATTCGGTCACCCTTCCGAACGAATATTCGGTCAACATCTGTTGGAAAAAAGTCAACTTTGTTTACCGTACCATTACTCCATGAATTCTACTTTCGTTTTTACCGGAAGTTCACCGGAAGTGACTAAGTATTGACACAGCGTTGCCGTCGCTTATTCGAAGCTGATTTTGTTGATTACTTTTTATTGTTAAAATTGAATGACAAAAACTGTTTTTAAACTATTAATATCATACATCAACAATAGAACGAGAAACATAATATTACATGACGACAAAATAATTACATGACAAAACAGTAAGATCTACATATAATTAAAGCTGAACTTAAACGAATTATGTACATAGCCACAACACACTTTGAACCTGTTTAACAGACTAAACAGTCAGTCTTTAAAAGTTGCCACGTTTAAAAGACACTTGGATCGACGACTTCTTATCGAATGATGTCGTGAAATACTTCCAAGCAGCGGAAGGCGTAGGTGGCATTTTGCTTGGACAGATATTTACTTTATGCGTGTAGCAATTATAATATTTTCAATTAAATGCGGGTGAAATACCAAAAACATTTCTTTAAGTATAATACCTGATTGAATATTGAGTAATTAATTAATGTTTGGACCATACGATACCCAAATACTCATTAGAGGTTGAGTAAATTATTTTCTAAAAGCTTTTTTGATTGGACAACGTGATTATAACCATACGATCTGTTTTGTTTTTCACACCAAGTCGGCTCTTTCTTTACTCATTTAATCTTTGATCATTTTAAATGTAATTCGAGTTATTAGATCAAGACGGGTCGGTGTTGTAATTGCCATACGGTCTTATTTGTTTTTTACACAAAGTTGGCTTTTTCTTTACTCATTTAATCTTTGATAATTTAAAATGTAATTCGAGTCATTAGATCAAGTACAGGTTGGTGTTTTGATTGCCGACGCGATTTGCACCTATCATAATTTTGAGACAAATTTAAGTGTCTGGCTTTAAGCGGGATTTATGACCGGTATACTGTCATCACCATAGCGACGCATTATCGCGCCTACCGGAATAAACATTATGACACGAGGAACAACTTTTTTGACAGTGTTTGAAGCAAATTTTACGAATACAAAGTCTTGGAAATTACTCGATTTTTTATTTTTTCTTCCAAATTTTTGATTCGGAAAACAGTATCCGAATATTCGGTCCGGGACCGAATATTCGGATATTCGTTGACATCCCTAGTTATCATGGATTTGCATAGAGATAATAATTAGTATGTCTCATTTAATTGCTAAGTATCTTCATTTGTAACAGCCAAAGCATTTAATATTTCACATATTTGTAGAGATACTGAGCCAAGAAACACAATATTTTTGTTAACCTGGTAAAATGTTCTTGCAGTATCAAACTTGTGTGACAGATTCAGCACCAAACATTGCATGGTTGTCATTGATGAAAATTTTGTTGCCCAAACAGTGTGGGTTTTAATCTAAATTTAAGACAGTCACCAATGTTCTTTTTAAAATAGACATCTTTTAAATCCATCCTTTCAAATAATTCTTCAAATAATAGTATCAGTTTTTTTTTAAGTTAAAACATAGCTTGTTCTCATATTTAATTTACAATTAAGCTAAAATGATAAAAAAATTATGATTTTGCTGTGTGCATGTGTAACTAAATCTCTGCAACGATTGAGCAAACCTTAAGGACACATTATGTTGATGCGCATGTGCCGAAATCCAACAATCTTGCAGAATATCTTTGTGTGGGTTAGGAAATTTTACTTGTATATGCAACTGTGACAATATCGCCATTATATGGCAATTTTGACAGGTTTATTGCCAGCAACCACAATTATGAATTTTAAAATAATTTTTTACACAAATATTATTTTGCTTATCCTCTGCCATATTCTGTATGATCATTTTGTTCTATTTATAAACAAAGCTGTTTGGATTATGCTGTGATGGTTGTTAGGGGTTGAGCATAGCAATGTATTTAAAAACTCGCTGTGTAACTACATAATGATGCAATAAACAGGTGTGACAGACCAAATGACCTCTTTATCCTCTTGTAAATATTCAAATTCTGGACTATACAATTATAGACAATTACTGTTCCTCTCATCAGTGTTCTTTATTGGCAATTTCATGATTCTGATGGTTATTTTAATACTGGTCATTTGTGGAAATCAATTACTAACATGCCAATACTGTTAAACACAAAGAGATATTAATTTGCAGTGAAGTGAAAGTATGTAGAAAACTTATTTAAAATTTGCATGCCAACACATGATCGGTTGAATTAGTATAAATCTTGCCTTTTACAGGTTTCATTTTGCTTTCATCTTACTTTATCTACTAGGAATTTCCAGATATGTACAATATGAAGTTTTGTTGTGAATTCTTGTTTATTGAGCATTGCTTTAAGTTCACAAAAGGAAAACCAACAGGTATCATTAATCTGTGTTAAGGTTATGTTTCTGGTTATCGCATGTTATTGGAATCAAATCATGCAAACAACTGCTCTGGTATAATATACATGGAAATAGCTTTTTAGCTCACCTGATTGCTCAGGTGAGCTTTTGTGACTGGTCTTTGTCCGTCCGTCCACATTTGTTCGTAAACACTCTAGAAGCCACATTTATTGTCCGATCTTCATGAAACTTGGTCAGAAGATTCTTCCCAATGAAATCTCAGTGAAGTTCGAAACTGGGTTGTGCTGGGTCAAAAACCAGGTCACTAGGTCAAAAAAGGAAAAAAACTTGTAAACACTGTAGAAGTCACATTTCATGCCCAATCTTCATTTAACTTTGTCAAAATGTTTGTCTTAATGATATGTTGGTCAAAAATAAAAATGTATTGGCTCTGCTGAATAAATGTTACCAATCATTCATAATTTTTCTCCAACCTACACATGAAACATCGTTGGCAACATAAAAATCAAATTCAGTGTAACTAACAGAGGTATTTCATATTGAAACTTCATAGATAGCTAGACCTCATTATGTTGATGTGTAGTGCAAAAGACCTATAACTTTTGCTTCCATATTTATACAGTTATTTCCCTTTTGTTTATTTTTGCTTTTTAAATGTTCTTGCGGAGCACATCTTGAAAACTATAAGAGGTATGATATTAAAACTTGACTGTAAGTAGGTATCCTTGATGTGGTGTGTTGTGTACACGGACCATAACTCTTACATCCAATTTTGAGCATTTCTGCAGTTTGTGTATGAATAACAATTTCAGATTGAATGTGGTATATCTTACAAATTATGTGAGATACCAGCTTGACACTTCATAGATATCAATGATAGGAAGTGAAGTACACTAGAGCCATAGCTGTTGCATTCATAATTGTAAAGTAATTTCCTTTGTAATTGTTCCTGCTGATTTTTTATTTCCATGACATATCTTGTTTATAATATGAGATATATAGAAAAACCCTCCTGGGTATGAGGCTTGAATTGTTGCATTATTAGGCAGCCAATTTTAAGTACTGAACTGCATATGCCCTCTGATAAATAACATGCTGAGGTAATTCAGGCGTAATGTGACAGTAATAGAAATATTTATTGTATAAATTTAATCTCTATTTCTAATTCTATTTCCTGATTAAAAGGTTGTGTATCATATGATATTTCTGAGTTATGAGTGTGCTTTCAGCGTCTTCTGACAACATGGCACGCCTGTGGAGTGTTGACACTGGGGAGGTGAAGAAGGAATACAGTGGTCACCAAAAAGCTGTTGTCTGTCTTGCTTTCAGAGACGAGTCGATCCAATAACACCTAATTTATATCATGTCCTTATAAAGAGCATTTGGGTTTATGCGTAACATGCCTTTTTATCAATTTCTGGATAATTAATAATTACTCAAGGATGTCATTTGTTTAGCATTAGAGTCACTGCTGTTCAAGTGCATATACCTTTTACAATTAATATTGTAGCATACCAATTAAAAATGATACTAACTCATGAATCAGATTATGGAAACAAAAACAGGATAATAAAATACTCAAGCATGAAATAGTTACAATAATGTTGGTAATTAGGACAAAACTTCATTGTGTTCAATGATGCAAAGTTATTGCAACCAACGTACCTTTGTTAATGAAAGCGATTTTTATAATGGTAAGATTTTAAAATGTCTATATGATTTGTATGTATGAATTATATATATATATGTTAGTTGTTTGCTGAAGTAAAGAAAATATATAAAGAATATTAGTTTTGCTTTTGAAGTAATTCCGTATTTTTATGCCCCCAGTAGGGTGGCATATAGCAGTTGAACTGTCCGTCAGTCAGTATGTTAATATGTGTGTATGTCAGTCTGTCCGTCCGAAAAAAACACTAACGTTGGCCATAACTTTAGCATTATTGAAAATAGAAACTTGATATTTTGCATGCATGTGTATCTCATGAAGCTGCACATTTTGAGACGTGGAAGTTAAAGGTCAAGGTCATCCTTCAAGATCAAACAAAAACAACAAAAAAATATTGTTTTCAAAGCGGCGTTCTCATGAAGCTGCACATTTTGAGTGGTGGAAGTTCAAAGTCAGGGTCATCCTTCAAGGTAAAAAAAAAAAAAATCAAAGCTGCACATTTTTGTATTTCAAAGCGGCGCAATATGGGGGCATTGTGTTTCTGACGAACATATCTCTTGTTTCTATGTAAACTGAGAAAATAAAAAATTTCAGGTGCACATTGTGCAAGTGAACATTTGAGATTTTTTTCACTTGACTAAAACAAAATCTATGTGTTATCCACTAGAAAGGAGTTTTTCTTTTTTCAATTTTTAGCTCGCCTGATTGCTCAGGTGAGCTTTTGTGACCGGTCTTTGTCCGTTGTCTGTCTGTCGTCCGTCCACAATTGTTAGTAAACACTCTAGAGGCCACATTTTGTGTCTGATCTTCATGAAATTTGGTCAGAACATTTGTCCCAATGATTTCTCGATCGAGATCGAAACTGGGTCATGCTGGGTCAAAAACTTGGTCACTAGGTCAAAAAAAAGAAAAACCTTCTAAACACTCTGGAAGTCACAATTTTTGCCCAATCATCATGAAAGTTGGTCAAAACATTGGTTTTATGATTTCTTGGAAGATTTTAAAATGGTCCAGATCGGTGAAAAAACATGGCCGCCAGTGGGCGGGGCATTTTTCTCTATATGTATATAGTGAAAACATGTCCACACTCTAGAAGTCACATTTTTGGCCCAATTTTCATGAAATTTTGTCAGAACTTTTGTTTTCTAGATATGTGAGTTAAGTTTGAAAATGGTTCCGGTCTGTTGAAAAACATGGTTGCCAGGGGGACGGGGCAGTTTTCCTTATATTTATAAAGTAAAAAGGCTTGCAAACAATCATGAATTAAGATCATGTAACATGTGAGACAACTCTTCTAAATATTGCATTTAAGAATACAGTAGTTACTCCCCTTTGAATATTAATGTTTTCATAATAATACAGTGTAGTTGTGTTTCATTTATATTTGGTATGCATGTGTATATGGACAAGGCCTTTCCTTACGCACACATCTTTTACCCCTGTGACCTTGACCTTGAAATAGGGTCCGCGTTTAGGTTTCGAAAAATGCTCATAACTTCTATGTCCCTTGAGATATAACCTTCATATTTGGTATGCATGTGTATATGGACAAGGCCTTTCCTTACGCACACAAATTTTTACCCCTGTGACCTTGACCTTGAAATAGGGTCCGCGTTTAGGTTTCGAAATCTGCATTTAGGTTTTGAAAAATGCTCATAACTTCTATGTCCCTTGAGATATAACCTTCATATTTGGTATGCATGTGTATATGAACAAGGCCTTTCCATACGCACACAATTTTTTACCCCTGTGACCTTTACCTTGAAGTTAGGGTCTGTGTTTAGGTATCGAAATCTGCGTTTAGGTTTCGAAAAATGCTCATAACTTCTATGTCCCTTGAGATATAACCTTCATATTTGGTATGCGTGTGTATATGGACAAGGCCTTTCCATATGCACACAAATTTTGACCCCTGTGACCTTGACCTTGAACTTAGGGTCCGCGTTTAGGTTTCGAAATCTGCGTTTAGGTTTCAAAAAATGCTCATAACTTCTATTAAAGCGTTAATAGGGGGCATATGTCATCCTATGGTGGCAGCTCTTGTTTTTAGCTCACCTGATTGCTCAGGTGAGCTTTTGTGACTGGTCTTTGTCCGTCGTCCGTGCGTCCACATTTGTTCGTAAACACTTTAGAGGCCACATTTATTGTCCGATCTTCATGAAACTTGGTCAGAAGATTTGTCCCTATGAAATCTCGATCGAGTTTGAAACTGGGTCATGTTGGGTCAAAAACTAGGTCATTAGGTCCAAAAAAAAGAAAAAGCTTGTAAACACTGTAGAAATCATGCCCAATCGTCATGTAACTTTGTCAGAATGTTTTGTCTTAATAATCTGTTGGTTGAGTTCAAAAGTGGTTCCGGTCCATTGAAAAACATGGCCGCCAGTGGGCGGGGCAGTTTTCCTTATATGGCTATAGAGAAACCTTGTAAACACTCTAGAAGTCAAAATTTTGGCCCAATCATCATGAAAGTTAATCAAAACATTGGTTTTATTGATATGTCGGACGAGTTCGAAAATGGTCCAGATCGGTGAAAAAACATGGCCGCCAGTGGGCGGGGCATTTTTCTCTTAATGTATATAGTGAAAACATGTGAACACTCTAGAAGTCACATTGTTTGCCCAATTTTCATGAAATTTGGTCAGAACATTTGGGGGGCAGTTTTCTTATATTTATATAGTAAAAAAAAACTTGTGAACACTCTAGAAGTCACATTTTTTGCCCAATCATCATGAAACTTGGTAAATAGATTTGTTTTATATATATCTCAGATGAGATTGCAAATGGTCCCGATGGTTCAATAAACATGGCTGCCAGGGGGGTGGGGCAGTTTTCCTTATGTGGCTATATAGAGAGAAACCTTGTGATCGAACATTATAGAAGTCACATATTTTGCCTAATCATCGTGAAGCTTAGTCAATACATTGGTTTTATTGATTTCTTGGACAAGTTGGAAAATGGCTCAGATCGGTGAAACACACTTTTTAGCTCACCTGATTGCTCAGGTGAGGTTTTGCGATTGGTCTTTGTCCGCTGTCCGTCCGTCCACATTTGGTTTGTAAACACTCTAGCATTCACATTTCTCAAGCATTCTTTATCAAAGTTGCTGAAAGATCTCAATCAAGTTTGATGATGAGCAAAATCACATAATTAATGCCATATAATTATTGCCCTTAGATTGTCCAAATTTTCTTTATATTATACAAAATCCTGGAAGCAAAGTTTGATGTTTGGTAAGGGGGGTCAACTCAAAATATAGGTCACCATTTTAAATCTTTCAAAAACAAAAATAGTCCCAACGCCAGAGTTTTGGTTCAATAATGATGAAACTTTACCAGGATGTTTGTCTGGTCAATATCTAGGTCAAGTTTGACATTAGGTAAAGATTGAATGAACCGACTCCTCTCAGGTGACCAAACTAGGGCCATCTTGGCCCTCTTGTTTAATTACCCCCCTTTCTTTCATTTCCATATATTTTATTCTCAACAGCATAGCTCCAACACAATATAACTAAATGCTCCTTGAAATATAAATATATGACACAGGTGCCATGTTTTACAAATATTATTCTACTCTCTAAAACAAATGTCATACATTTCGGCGGGGATTCGGCACTACTATGACAAGCTCTTGTTATCTTTGAATTAATTAAAACTACCTTAAACATGTTAAATCGAAATTTGGAATAATTCAGCATGTTTTTGCATATCATTTGTATTTGGGACCTAACAAGTTAACGAATTAAACAATTAGACGACCCTGCTTTGTTGCGATTCTAGTGAAAAAATACTTGTTTTGCATCGCATTAGCTCAATACGATTGAGGAGGCCAAAATCGAGTCAATTAAATGGAAAACTTATGTAGTCCCGGGCAAGGCAAGGACACAAGGCCCTCAAAATATAACTAAAGGCATGCCGATAATTGTTGCGGTTACGCCATAAACGTCATCAATTATCGGGAGGTCTAGCACCAACCCACGTTTATCGGTTTATAGTCTGAATAGTATTATCAATTATAGTCCAGATTGGTATACTATTATGAGTGTCAGATTATAATATGAGCAAACGTATCGTTAACGATATTCAAAAGTAATATCCATACATAATCGATCTAATTAATATCGCTGAGTGCAAATTGTACATTCACCCAAGGAGGAATACAGTATCGACATCTCAAACGCCAACATTTAACACTCTCGCTGACTAACAAGCTCTAAGTCTTGCGATGACTTGGTTATATGTTACAAACATGGAACTCATGTCATGTGCACATTGCACGGTGAAAGCTAAATAACAAATATAAACGAGGTATTTGTGAGACGCATTCGACATTGTTAGGTTAGAAAAGACGACAGCAACTTATTTCGAACTTCGAGTCTTCCACTTAGAATTCAAACTGAAAGATATGCTGGTCAAAATATACCACGAAACGAACGTTTTTGCCTTTGTTGTAACGAATTAGATGTCGAAGACGAGTTTCATTTTGTTTGTAAATGTCCTTTATACATTGATATTAGAAGAAACTACCTAAAGAAATGTTATTATACTAGGCCTTCTGTTTATAAATTCCACCAATTGCTGAATACAACGAATAAATTTTAGCCTATTAAATTAGCCAAATTTGTAAAAGATACTCTGATTTAAAGGAATAATATTTATAATGTTGTTAGTAAACTTCAAATAGTTCTCCTCCATTTAAAACAACTATTTTACCTAGTATTTTCTTAAACCGTATACGTTGCTGATCATGTTCATATTATTACTATGTTCATCTCTGTGACAATTGAATGCGGAATATCTAGTGTTTAGACAAATAGATACCAAGAATTGTGGTATTCATTTGCGATGCATCTTCAGAACTACACATTTTGTCACAGACTGTGATAACTTTCTCAGTCCCAGTGTATAGCAGGCCGTTAGAACAAATGTTAATAATAAATCAAATTCAAATTAAAAAAAATCATAGTTTTAAAACATTGTCTTAATGAGTAAATTTTTCGGCTTCAGACGTTTTTTTCGAATGGATAATACAATTGTTTTTCTGGAGGAAGCATGTAAGAAAGCCATCGAATCACAATCTAAACATGGTCGCGTGTGACCATACCACGTGGTCCGTGACGTCATTTTGGCTAGTACGCACAGGCGAAAATTGTAAATACATGTATTGCCTCCGCTAAGAAAATTCAAGTTCACGTTAGAATCTTATCATGTACTCGATTTTAAAGAAATAAAGCCCTCTCCAAATTATTCAATCGTTTCGCGTTGCACCGCTTTATAATTTTCCGGTTTTTAAATCGTCAAATTTAAAGATGCATATCATGGTTAATGTTCAGTATTACTGTTTCATCACAAAGATCATGACTACATAGAAAATTTGCATATTCCAAACATTTTTTTTTAATTTTGTGAAAAGGTCCTTTAAGAGTTAGCATAGTGATTCCTCAAATGTTTTTTTCTGGAGCTTTCTTCATTCAGTATTCTCAATTATTTATAACCAGTTTGGGTGTGTCTTTGGTCGTGAGGCATACAGTCAGATACTAATTTTCGATAATAAAACGTATCGCATTTTTTCTGACTTACGGTCTTTTAGCGATATTTATATTTTCCTGTTCAACATACATTGTATTTAACACTGATTTTAAATGTAGATATCTGTTATTCTGATTTCATTTAAAATGCTTAAAACTATGTCTAAATGATGAAACTATTAAATAAAGATGATTTTACACAACACACACATACTATCTGTAATCAATTGTTATACACGAAAATAGGTCAATCATGTGTGCTTCTTAACTTATTTATTTAAATCCCAACAGATTCTAGTAATCAAGATATAGAAACGATACATTTCAAAGTTAATGATAGAGAACACCTAATTCCATATACAGGTTTGCCTCCTGATGGCTTATGCTTTTGATTTATGGTGTTTCGCTATGATGGCATCGCATCGTTCCTTGTGCAATTAATATCGTTGAAATAAATTGTAATAGAAATCCTTTGAAGTGCAGCGTATCAAAGAGGAACGCAATTTGAGCGCCGCGTTCCGTTTATGAACAAATATTGAAGTTCGATTGCTGAAAAACGTTTTAATATGATACATTATTGTAAGGATCTGCACGTGATAGAAGGATTTTTTTTTGTAACAAGTACTTACGAAATTCAAGAACAAACTATGGCAGATGATTGAATAAGGGTGCCATAAACGATAATGTACTATACTTTGAATCTTTTGTTAAAAATGTATACGTAAAATACAATTTCTATTATCGTTTTTTATTCATGTGGACATTCAATAATTAGGTTAGCTCGAGGAGCTTGTAATAATTTAATGATTAACATCATGTAATTTTACCATAACCTTTCAGCATGTTCTGATAGTTTGTAAGTGCACTAAGAAAAGTATTCAGCGACAACAGTTTTAATTAAGCTTTGTGCCTCGCCTAGTTTGCGAAAGACCGAAGTGTAAACGAAATTGGTGTTGTCTTTATTACGAAGTCGTTAAGTCATAATACATTACAACATCAACAAACTGATTTGAGTTTTAATAAATGTGGTTGTTGTTTTGTTGTTGTTTTTTTGTTTGTTTTTGTTTTTTTTCCGAGTTGATTTTGCGTTTCATTTACATGTACATGTAATATAAGTATTTTCTATTTTAAGGTAAGGTTAAGCACGGTTCTGGTTTTACGGTATGTTTAAAAATGTCCATTTTGATAAGAGCAACGCGCTTGGTTAATGGAAAATTGTATAGTTTATTTATTGTAGATCTAATTTATAATTTTTAATTAAGTGATTAGTTACCAACGATTGTCATTTAACCTAAATATGTAGGTGTCCAAGACGTATAGATCTAATTATATCTAAAAAAAGCCATGTAAGACATTATTGTCCGTGATTTCGTTCAAGTATTACACCAAATAATCAGTTCTATGAGAAAATCGGGCTTAATGCTTGTGCGTAAAGTGTCGTCCCAGATGAGCCGGTGCAGCCCACACAGGCTACTCAAGGACGAGACACTTTCCTCCTAGACTTGATTTTCGTTCAGATGAGACTTCCTTTAAACATTCCATAAAAGCGGAAGGTTTCGTACTGGTAAGCCTGTCCGGATTGCACAAACTAATCTGGGACTTTACTTTTCAATATTCATGCATATTCATGCATTTAACCCGGTTTTCCCCGAGCGCGTCCCTTTTTTTCTTTAATAATTTAAGAGGTCATTAGAGCTGTAAAATTTAGGTTATAAATATATTTATCTCGACTTCAAGCATCATGTAGTTGGATAATTAAATTAAATTACGTGTTCTAAATATAGCTCGTTTTTGTGTATCATTATTAATAAATTGAATTATTGGTATATTTATTTTAAATAACGCCGGTTGGTGGAAGTCAACTGCAAACTATCAAGCGAACGATCATCCTCTCAACCAGTGTAACCAACACCATATGTGCATGTAATCGCCGAAGCATGTGCGAGCACGGTAAGGCAGTTCAAGGGCCACATAATATGGAAGGTCAGCCTCACCGTTCTAGGAATCAGCGAATCAAGATGAACTGGTTCTAGGCAGAAGCCACTGACTTCAAGAGAGTTACTGCTGTTTTCAGGACATAAGCAGGAAGATGCAAAACTCATTCAGCGAGAATCATAATTTTAACATGACCCAAAGCTTCACACAAATTAGAAGTAATAACACACAAGCTCTGTATAATGCATATTATCTTTTATCACATGCTATACCCTGTTTCCCATGTAATACAACTATAACATATTTTTTTATCCTTCTTTTACAGCAAATTCGGTTGATTAAAGCCCCGTTGATAAAATATCATCTATAATAAACGGCAGGAAATGACGTCAATATTTCGACGAAATGACGTCATAAATCCAGCGAAATTATCCAGTCAAACTAATTTTGTTTAAACAAAAAGGTTTACAAAATTAATAGTGGGATAAATAGAATAATAGATTAGTGTTGATTATAGATCAGGTTTATCATGCTCGGCACGAAAACGAAAAAGCACTCGCCAAGGCTCGTGCTTTTTGTTTTCTAAGCCTCACATGATAAACCTGATCTATAATCAACACTAACCTATTATTCTCTATATATGTGTAATACAACATTTTTAAGCGTTTTCATTGGCTTAGTTTTCGTTTATTGACCAATCGCTTCTTGTTATTTTGCTGAAATGACGTTGCAACGTCAAATGACGTCACGAAATGTAAACAACATTCGGGATTTATCATTATGTTTGTGTTAATATTTATTTAATTTGCTCATTAAAAAGCATGTGATAAAAAAGATCTGACACTCGTTGTCATATCATACCATATTTTATTCAACTCGTCCAGGAAATTCGTTAGTAAGCTCGCCAAAGGCTCGCTTACTAACAAAATTTCTGAACTCGTGTAATAAAATATGGTATGATATGACAACTCGTGTCAGATCCTATATTTATCACATGCTATACCCTGTTTCCCATGTTATACAACAATGACATATATTTTTATATTACACATGTGTAATACAACATTTTTAAGCGTTTCATTGGCTTAGTTTTCGTTTATTGACCAATCGCATTTTGTTATTTTGCTGAAATGACGTTGCAACGTCAAATGACGTCACGAAATGTAAACAACATTCGGGATTTATTATTATGTTTGCGTACATATTTATTTAATTTGCTCATTTAAAAGCATGTGATAAAAAAGATTCGACACTCGTTGTCATATCATACCAAAGGCTCGCTTACTAACAAAATTCCTGAACTCGTTTAATAAAATATGGTATGATATGACAACTCGTGCCAGATCCTATATTTATGAATCTCTTGTTTTAATGGCCATTTCCCAACCTGTGAACAAGTCTCATAAATAGTATCTGTAGAACAATATGCATGTTTATGGAATGCTTTTCGATGTTTTATAGAGAAATATAAGTGAAATAAAACTGATATTTAACTGTTTCAAACAGTGAAAATTATCGATATTTTTCACTGTTTTACTGTAAAATAACATCGTTTTTTGACGAAATGACGCCCTTATACAAGCAACATTCTCATGTTAAACTCTTTTACAATGTAAATAAACTGTGAAAGCAAGCATAAAATAAAAGGAAAATTTATTGGATTCGGTGGAATGCAGATTTTAATTCATTCGTGATCATGGAAAATATATTTTTCTAAGATCACTCGTGAAATAAAATCGATATTCCACCGAAGCCAAAAATATCCTCTCTGTATCAAATGATATTGTAATGATTGAGATGACAAATTGTACATGTACTTAACTTCGTGTGTTTTTATTGCTTTGAATAATTGCTTTTGGACATTAAATTCTGATTAAACTAAATTTGGTATTTAATGTATCATAAGTGGACTTCATTCAAACACTCCCAATGAATTCATATTAACCTTAAACATCGCATTTAAAACATAACATAAAACATTATATGATCTCATAACCGTCTCAGTACTTTATGACATCTGATAACAGGAAATTGACATCCGTCGAACTCGCATACTGAATTCATACAAACGTAATGAAATGTAAAGACTTAGCATACTAAATAAGCTACCTGATATCGTGAAGTCACAGACAACCCGAGCATAAACATAATGCTGAATCGTTACTAGTAATATAAGGTAATTATGATATGATTATAGGTGCTACCTAATTTACGGGCAAAAGCTTTTTAAGTTTTTTTGATAACCATGTATTTTTTATAAATATATGGACATGATTGTGTTCAAAATATTATAATTGTTGCAATAATAAAGTAATGCATCAAAAAAATCAATCTTAAAACGAGTTACATGTTCCAAGCTTAAAGATCTAGCATCTTATATTTTTTTTGTTTTCTAGTCACAGGAATTTATAGCTGGTTCGAAGTCTGTGGTATAGTGAATGGGGTGTCTGCTAACTGGCTTAGTCACTGGGAGGTCTCTGTATTGATCCCTTAAGTGGAGCATTCTTTAGATAACCCTAAAGACATACTATGGCGTACCATTTGGGTTTCAAGTCAAGAAGACCTACAAGGTAAAAAGAGAAATGTACACGTCGAAGTACAATAATTGTACGTCGACATAAATATAAAATACACTTCGAAGTATATATTTGAACGTCAAAGTACAATTTGTACTTCGACATACATGTTTGTACTTCGACGTACACATTTTCTGAACAGCCAATCAAAACACTATTCTCTTGAGCCGCTTTTCTTTCAGATTTATTTATAATAAATGTTTAAAATCTCTTTTTTAATTGAGGACAAAATTAATAAATATATCAGAATGGCAAAACAAAACAACACATAGAAGTTTCAAGTATTTAATACACTGAAATAGATTATATACAAATTTGAAGAAGATTCAATTGTTACCTTTTTAAAATTAAAATTATTCAGCATATTAGGAGTATTTATTGATCATGCGGGGCGGATTATCACGACCGTCCAGCACATTACTGTGTAGGAAATTCCCAACGGTAACCAAACAGTTACCAAGCATTAACGGGATAAATAATGTATAATAACCTCCCCGTTGGTCGTATTTTGTGATTACCAAGCATTAACGGGATAAATAATCTATAATAACCTCCCCGTTGGTCGTATTTTGTGATAACCATTATTTGCATAAGTCAGAGGTTAACTCGCCACGCCAGGTCAATAAATACGCACAATATCCATGAGTTAGCGGTCGATAGTCGCATAATTTGGTATAAATTATAATAATAATAATGTTTAATAAATACGCACAATATCTATGAGTAAGCGGTCGATAGTCGCATAATTCGGTATAAATAATAATAATAATAATGTTCAATGTCAAATATCTCTAAAAGCAACAGATGTTAGGTTTCATCTGATTGGCTAACACTCGAGGGTCGGTGAAAATTGTACGTCGAAGTACATTTCTCGTTCTACCTAGTAGGTCTTGTGGACTTTCGACGTCATGGTGCGTCATATAGACACTAAGTACTGGTCCTACCCAGGAAACAGTTTGTTTCAGCAAATGTCTCAATTCAACTTGACAGCTTGCTAAAGCAGTTGCATTTAGCAAACAGAACACTGATTTAACATAATCAAAATCATGTGATGTGTCAAATCAATTTTGATTGACAAATTTGACAGGATTTTTTTTTAATCCAGTAAGTTTTAGACTGTCAAATAACACACACTACGTATTGAAAGCCATACCTGAAGCTTTCGTCTGTATATTACTGACTTCATCAGAAGAATGATTTCTACTGTTGGGAAACGTTAACACCACTAATTGTCTTCTTATTTATTATCAATGTATAATTATGTGTAACAGCATAACAACATACTTGTTTCGCAATTAAAATATTTAATAAATACAGGTATCTTGCAGGTTTCTAATTTTCTTTCGCAAACTATTGTTGAAAAGTTTAAATTTTGTCGCCACTAAAAAACTAGCCATTTTGTAGCAATTCTAAAATCACAGTATAAAATGCATACACTTAGCTCTATTGTTACAATTTGAATGCAACTGTAAGAATGCATCATGTTATATCATCCATATTTTTTTATTTAAACATTCAAATATCACATAACACAGTACATATATAAATTGGTATGTGGTATTGTGTGGAGATACAAAACACTTCACATCATTTATTTGCTCATAAAATAATAGTTACAAAATAAGTAATACTAAAACACTGTCATCAACGTACAGTACAAGAATATTTACGTACTAGTATATGGAATTACAAAGTGGTGTTATTGTATTACCTTTTACAAAATTAACATTGCTGGTTTTGTACTAGCCATAAAACATTTATCATAGATTAACAAGTAACAACCAATTTATTAATTACACAATAGAACGGAAATCATATTAATTGCATTATGCATTTACTAAACAAGCTATTTGCTACTGTTTAGAATAAGAATCTTACTAAAAATGATCACAGGTACTTAGTGCTTTTACATGCTTGTGGTAAGTTTTGTATTACTAGTTTGACATTTATTGGCAGACACTTGTCGATATACAGACAAAATTTGCATGGGAACTTTCATACTTTTTCAGCATAATTGCCTTCAAATTGTTAATTTAACAATCCTTTGACATTGTTTGCACATCTGATCTTATTATACCATAGCTGATTTTTGTTTATAGATAGACATATATAGACTTGTCAAAGTTCTATAAAAGTTCACATATGTTCCATCCAAGTAAACCAACAGAACCAATAAAGATCACCACAGATAATAACTGTGTGTATAGCTTGGATATTTTGATAGTTCAGGAATCCCTCCTTTGTTGATTTCTGTAAACCAAAACTGTCAGTTTTGCTGGATAGAATGGCTTGTATGATGCCCAGCTCTTGCCTTCGCAGAACAGCTTCTAAAAACGGAAAACCAACAAATATCTTAAAATTTGATCAATAATGCAGACCATTTATAAATGTCTTGTTTTTTGTTGATTTCGAATCTGGAAGATTGTTTACGTAAGATTGTGGTACGAAAATCCAACAGTCGGATTTTGTGGTTTTAGGCCTAAACTAATCATAGCGATATGTAACCTTTCGGAATATCGATAAAGTGCGAGCAGACGAGGTGTAAATACGTTAAAAATTAAAGCTAAAAGATTAAAAAGTTAGATCGGAATATCTTTAAATTTTGTGAATAAATGTGTTTCTGGTGGATAACAACGACAACTTACCAGAATATTGCTCATGATCACACGTAAAACTTCTTTCTGAGAGCGAATGGAAAATGCGTCACAAATTCTGACAAATAAACATAAGGGTGTCGTTATTGAAATACCGCAAGAATACTGGAAGAACAGAGATGCCAACTATAATGTTTAAAACAAATAATTTTTTAACAAGCGTTTGTGATTTGTCAGGATAATTATAACAATAAGATATCGAAAAGATCATAGCAAATAAATTCGACAGAAATCTGAGATTCGGCAATATATTAAAGACGGGTTATGTTCACTTAAATTGTGTTTGGTAAAGACTGTTACTATATGTAGTGAACCAGTCTTCGGCTGAAAATGAGTATTCAGGGGAGATAATTGAGTAATGACTTAATTCTGGAACGGTTGCGAAGAAAAACAAATAATGCGAGAATATTTATTGCAATTCGCTACACAAATATGATGTCATTGATATAATTTTTCCTGAAGTATGTATTTACATGTGATTTAGCATATGCCAAAGTGTTTTTGATTTGTTCAAGGTCATAAATAGCATCGCGAAAATATATGTCGCGTGGCAAAATCTTTTGAGACGCATCCCTATATGGTATTCTTATGTAATTTTATGGTCTAAATTTCCATATGTATGAACGGTCAACGCCCGCTTCGCGGGCTTTTGCCCGTATTATATGCTATAGCATTGAGTATGTTGTTTGTTTAATGTAGCAGAAAGTGTTTCAAAATCAAATTACGCATCGTTTACCTGTATTGTTTTAATTCGCGAAACTGTTTGAAAGTTGGTACGTATCGATTGACCCTACATTTTTCTTGATATTTCTCAACATAATATGACATAATACCTTTGTAATACATTTGTGTATATAAATGTATCTTCCTTTGAGTTGTACGAACACATTTCCGGAACTCATTTGGAAATCAAATTAATGAAAGTTGATAATGAATTGGTGTCGTGAGGAGTGTTTTTCGTAGTTGAAATGTTGTTTGGTTAGTGACACATTAGATGAATGTTCTATGTGTTGATCTATTGTTTCGGATCCAATTGAAAAGTAGCATTTATATAATCAAATAGTTTATCCTATCACTTTGCAATCGTGTTTGAATGACAACGTTGTTTTGAATAACGTGAGTCTTATTTTATGTAAATAAATATGACAAAGGCCATTTTAAAGCTATTCATACGAATGAGATGAATCACAATATTATTATGTACTGTCGGGCAATGAGTAAAAGCGCGTTAACAAGTAGGTTAAAGCCACACACACACTTTGCCTCTGACCTCGAAATGAAATACATGTTAATTAATACATATAGATGCAATTTGAAAGTGTGCAAAATTGTCATTAAATTAATAGCCTTGTTATCAAGAAATGTATTATTTTTCAAACGGTACCGCTTTTAAAACCGAAAGTAGGATTTCTATACGTATACGTCCATTTCGACAAACGCGATTATTTTTAAGTTTTAAAGCGCAAAAAGGTGCTTAAGGTTTCTGCTTCCATGCGATATTTGTGTTATGGCTGCATATGTTTTAGGTGGTTTCATTTAAATAATGGGAACGAAACACCAAGTTTGGATTTTATCAATATACATAGTGTATCAAATAAACTCTGTTTATTAAACGTAAAGAGTTGACGTACTGCATCTAAATTTTAATAGGTAACCATACTAATAGTGTTTTAAGATTGTATCTGGAGTAATTTCAGGAGGCCAAATGAATATGTTGGCATTCGATGTTGCACTTAAGAAACATATTAAAATTCAATATTTGTCGCGAGAAAATCACATTTTTTGGTATCGTTCGTCACCCATGATCATGTTGTAAGTAATTTTTAAAAGCCAGTGTTGTTTTTGATGTAATTATTTGGATGAACATGCGCATAAAAAAATGTTTTAATTTACATTTTTACCTACGAGGCTTTTTTATGACCTTATAAAGAAATTTACCCTATATAGTTAATTCATATTTTATAAAAAATGCAAACGTAGTGTTATTTAGACACATTCACCGACTGTATTTCGAAACTTAACCGTTGAAAACAAATGTCAGTTGAGCAGGTCAATTTATTACCTCGATTTTTAATATAATATCAATTTACGTTTGATAAGACTTCTGTCATTTGTCCAGTGTGTATTGACCCATTAAGTCTTATGCAATATTTGTAATGTCCAATCATAAATTTCTCCGATCCAATTTTCTCATTGTTCATTGAATACAACGTGTTCATTTCTGACCAAATTTACTGAATGAGTTAAACATATTGTTCATATTAAATTACATTTTTGAGTGCATTTACTAACGAAATGCGTGTAAATTAATTGTGTTTTCATTTCATTCATATGTTATAATTTTACATGGTTTTTCTGTTTCTAAAATTATTGTTATAATTTTTATAGGCCTTTTTCATGTGACTGTTTTAGTAAACGTCTACAGAAAACGGTTGAAATGATCGTATAGTTCGTTAATCATGCGTCCCACACCATACCACTTTATTTGTATGAGAACCAATTAAATCGCAATGAACGAACCACACGGAGTCATTTATAACACTTTAAGTTGTATGATGATTGTTTTGTGCTTTGCATGTTACTTGTTACCATGTTGTCATATACTGAAGCTTGCTCGTTATAAACATATTCAGCTAGTAGAAGAATGCACGTCGTCAAATATCGACGTTTTCTGTGTATGAATTCCCTATTATAATAAAATAAGATAATTAAGTGTATTCAGTACTAGTATCATCACTAAATCTTATTGAAATGCACGTTTTAAGTATTGAAATAATTTGTTACATGAATGCACATAATTACTGTACAATGACGCCACGACGCATCGAAGCTGAACTTTTGTTGGAATTAATGACGAAATAGTAGTACATATAAAACTGATTTTATAATACCGAAATTAAGTTTTCATTAAATTGTCCATAAATAAGTCATCATTAATTGCATATTGTTGTGTTAAATTGATGTGGACATTCAATGACCGGTCTGATTCATAACGAGCTAATTATAAAAATGATGCTTGTAGTATCGTAATATCACGATGACTTTTTATATTTAATAGAGTTAATTGTGTGTTGCGTAATTTTCTCCTATCACGTATATTGATTTACATTATTTCTTTGAATTTGCAAATTGTTAACAAAACACTTTGATCTGATATTTAATGATATCCATATGTTAAGGATCGTATTGTAAATCACCTTGTTAAAAGATAGATACTCGTTCATAGTATTTTATACTATACATTTCATTCACAGATACAAAATAATATTATTAACATCAAAGCTCGTATACTATTATGTAACTAGTGCTCCGGTACCGAAGCTACCGGGTATCTGGCGGGTCTGCTCATCAAGAGAACTTCTGTCGTCGTGTTCATTGTGGATAGTTCTGTTGTTAATCTATTATGTGCAAACATCAAAATCATTTAACCCTAAAAACTGAGGTAAGAATGGCATTTGAACGTAACGTACATGTTATACAACGTATTTTGATCTTTACAATTTTAGGAACTTTAACTCATTAAGCTACTAAAAGTGCATCATTACTGCATTACGACATGAATGTTAACAAAACAGTGTGATAAAACCAACCATGCTTATCTCTACATTTCCTCTGAATTATATGCAATTTTTTGGAATGGTGTAAATGCAGCCATCTTTGTTAAACATTTATTTTTTCGCAGATAATATAATTTATAAAGTTTGACTTGTTGTTGTTTCCACTTAAATTGCAATTAAGTACCACTGAGGCTGATTAGTTTTATAAAAATAAAAATAAGAATATAAACAGTTTCATTTCTACTTTGATAGTCTCGCTGTACGTTTTTAATACGAATTTTGTTTACTAGAAGCATTGTATGGTACATTAAATATTATTTTACTTACGTATTCTCAATTGCACTAACTCTAAAAATTAAAATTTAACATTGAAACCCGGAATATCGCATGTGCCATTTGTGTTATGAATGAAATTGATCGTTGGATAAATGGTCATTTAAATTGTCTTGTGGGAATGTAAGTTAAGTGGTATACTGTAGTTCTATGTATTATTGTTGACTTTAATACGGATCTAAATCGTAACTCATCTATGAAGGTTCCATGAGTTGATTGTTGTGTAAAGTGCCTTGTAAAATGTTATTTTGTACCGTGTCACATGCCTTACAAAGAGATTTTGTTACAAATCAATTTATATTCTGACATTTATGTAGTTTTGCCGTTATGCACATTTTCGATCATTAAACGCGTAATATTAACTTACTGCATCGCATGGTTCAAGCGATTGATGAAATCGATAACACAGGATTATATATTGGTATAACCCGATATGAACATGAATTATCCATTCTCGTTTTGCTTCATATTGTTGTCTAATTACAGAATATTGTAAAATACATTGATTGCATGACCCATTAGATTAGACATATTTACCGCGATATTCCATTACTATTGCGATTTGTAGGATTATTTAATTGATAATTACGACAGGATCGTACGATGTTTTACAGTAATTTGTTAAAGGACTCTTAAGGCATTCGTATTGATCAGGTTTTCATTATAGAAATTTCATTAGGTCGTAGACTATTTTAACAAACGTATATACTAGTGCAATGATTATGTTGGATCGCTTGACATTTCTTGAAAGTTACTGTTAATGTCTGGGCAACAGTATGAATGAGCCTTTTTTGGTTTCATAACTTGTTCTTTTGAGGACACAAAACAGTGATGACGTACAAGATTTATTGATTTCCACACGAGTTCTTCATCTCATCTAATATGACAACTACGTCAAGAAAGTTTGTTTGATCATAATTCTAATGAAAAGTATAGTATTGTCACATGCAACATTTTTGACAACTACGTCAAGAAAGTTTGTTTGATCATAATTCTAATAAAAGGTATAGTATTGTCACATGCAACATGTTTTATTTTGAATAAAGGAAATAAACGAGAAGAATACTTTAGACATTGTCAATACATCAACTCAAGAGCAATTTTGTTCTCATCCAACTCTCGCCGACCAGATAATGCAACATATATAAAAACAAGAGATGACTTGTAATGCTGCCGTTCACCTTAGATTATATAATAGCCTTACATGTCGCTTTTTGCATAATAACCCCAAGAACAAATGACAAAACAGCACTAGAGTGAATATAAATTGATTTGCAGGAAGTGAAAGGCATTTGTATGGCGTCTTTAATCTCTGAAAATATAATAATGTTAACTGCCTGTTTATTTTATATGAATCATTTACAAAAACGTCATCAACAATATTGTGTAATTTCCGCTAAGGTCAACTGCAATATGAAAAAAAACTCAAGCAAAACCAGAGGGCAGTGGTCTCAAAGATTCGAGTACAATTTTATATCATTTTTTAACGTTAACACACGGCTTGGTTTTAACTAGGATGTCCGTGATGATGGAATTTTATTAAATGTAATATCGAAGTTTCAAGTGAACAGCTTGTATTTATCCATTAACAAATCTTCAAGCATACACGTTTTGTGAAAACCTATGTGTAAAAAGTCAGACCGTGGCAACGGATTGAAGTATAAATGACAGCGGTATATTCCTTATTTCAAATCAAACCTTTATTCACGTTTGTAGTTATTATACACTAATAATAATTATACACTTATAATCATAGTTTCCAATTGAACAATCAAACATAAAACATTATATTGGAAGTGTTTTCCTTGGTGATGGAATTAATGACAAACGCATAATATTCTACTTTCATACGAGGCTTAACATTGTCGAAATCATAAAAGGGCTAGTAAAACCATTGTTCATTGTATACAACAACATTTTTTTTATTAATGTATAGGTACAAGATAGAGGTTGGACGAAAATGTTATGAAGGGAATAAATAATTGCATCTTATGTTGCAACTGCACATCAAATATTTACTAATTAAATTACAAGACATACGATTAGAAGATTTGCAGAAGGAAGAGGAGCATATTGATAATGATTTTTCAAAAGGAAATTTATTGACGTGAAATATATAAATATTTTTTTTATATTTAAAATACATTATTAATGTGTAACTTAATTTAAGATTGTATATACAAGTTGGCATTTAATGAAGTTACTATTTATGACTAACTGTACTTGCAGTTTAAATATTCAAGTACATCAAGTAATGCACAGTATCCTAGTATTATACGATTGTTTTATTAATGACCCGAAACATGGTAAAAATGAGTACACACTCTGGGTAAATGTTCTATTGGCAATAGTGCATGACAACGTTAACCTATACACATTAATAGCATGGACATGTATCAATTGTTCAGTTATAAATCAGTATATGGCATACATACATGCGTACATAAATATATATAACGTTATGTGAATAGTTATGCTTTGTAGTATTTTAAAATGAACACATACCTCTATCATAAAACCATCATTTCGAATGAGTAGTTGAAACTGATGCAACTTGGATGTCGAATAGTTGCGGTTTGCTTTTTGCACTCAATGAGTATTTATTTTAGATAAAGAATAATCAATGCACTGACTAAAAAGCGTTTTCTGCGATACATGTTTTGTGTTCTGTTAAAAAAAATACTAGGTGTACTAGATATTTGAAGGAAGTGACGACTGCGAGTTTTTCACCGTTAAGGCAAATATCGATATAAGTAAATCTGATTGCTTTTAAAAAATATAAAACTTTTGTTTTGGTTGTATTGTATTGAATAAGGAATAGGCGTAAAGTTAGTTCCTTATTCGGAAGCCTGTATTTCGGAAAACCACTTTCTGATGTTACATTTAAGATGTAGTGTTAGTTATTTAAGCATTATTATGTTATATGGGCGGATTCTGTGCTTTAGGCTTCCGAAGAAGGAACTAACGCCCATTCTTTATTCAGAGGCCATAATTTCGGATATTTAAATTCGGATCATTCTAAAATAGCACAGCTATATATTCGTTATTATTGGCTATTGTTAATGTAAGATTTTTTAATGTATATGTCGGAAACAGTTCTTGAAGTTTTTTCTGACCCCAACTTCTAGAGAAGACTTTCCGATAGCTGAATACCAGTCATGATTTAGCTATCCCATTTCGTTTGTATACCTATACAGTTACAAGGGGATATGATTTAGGAAGGAAAGCGATTTCAATGCGTCAACCAAGTCCTTATTCCTTTTTCAATACGAACAAGGAACTATGTTATAATTAAAAGAAACGTAATGGAGATGTGCTGCAATTAATGTTTTTTTGATACAATGATTTGCATTGATTTATGGGTCCTTTTGGTTCATTTTAATATTTTCTTGAGTATGAAAATTCCAGTTCCTTATTCCTTATTAAAACCGAATAAGAAACAATGTTTTTATTGGATAAAACAAAATAGAAATGTACTGCAATTAATATTTGTTATTCGATTTGAATAAGGAACGAGTTCCTTATTCCCTATTCACACTCAACACGGAGCTGGATAATCATCACTTAAAACTTAGTAGAAATGTATTGCAATTAGAATTTTTACATATACAACCAATATATAAATAATAATCATTAATATATGGTTAATTTTGGATCAATTTCATTGATGTTCAAGTAAGGAAATGCCAGTTCCTTATTCGGCTTGAATAAGGAATAAAGAACTGGTTCCGTTTTCCTTATTCAGCCTCGAATAAGGAACTGGATTATAAATAAAAACAAACAGCAATCGGTCAATGTTTCTATGCACTAAACTTGTGTCTTATTTATTCGGTCAAAGATAACCATGCATATACCATCTTTGAGATAGATTAATTACCTTATGTAATTTCGTTTTCATTACATATCATGTACAAGTATGCAACAATTTCCCTTTAATTGTTATATTTGTCTGAAATCATGTTGATTCATTCCTATCAGAATAGTATTCAACAGGCAGACAGTTAAGGGATTAAGCGATGTTAATTGATTGGAGCAGACAATTAATTATTTAACGGAAATTACAACATGCGAAGCTCTATTTACGGCGACTATTAATCAACATTGATTATTATCTGAACCTAGTTTGTTATATCATTCCGGACAAACATGATTTAGTTGAAAATATGCTTGTGTTAAAGGTTTTTAATTTATTATAAAAAAGTTCATTCAAAACTAAGGCTACACATACAAACATTAAATGTGCATGAAGTAAAAACATTAACTAAAGACACTATTTCTTCAAAAAATGTTTTACACTAAAAAGTTTATCGCAAAAAGGTAACGTGGGAAACCTTAGGGAAGCCAGAACCAAACGAATCTTTTTCAAGATTAAGTGTTGTTTTTTTCCAGAATGCCGTGGAAGAATCATATTAATTATGTTTGATGCTTGTCAATAAATCATCACACAACGTGACGTGTCTGTGGTTGGTTAGTATTCTGATAAGACCAATTAGATTGTACAAACTTAATCATTTGTTGTCGGAATTTCTCATTTATTCCATTCAATAGATAACATGTCATATTAAAAAGGGACATTTGCGTTTTAATTTTAATTAGCGTAATTTGTTTTATAAAAAAAAGAATAATTTGTTTTATATAAAAAAAAACATTTGTTGACATTAAAAATCCAGAAATCATATTAACCATGTGAATCTTTGAGTATCATAGTTAATGTTTCTTTAGATTGTCTGTCTTCGAGAAAATTAGGCCATACATGCGAAAGACCACAGCTATTGCTTGTCTATAGATAAATTGTTGTGGTTGATAGTTATAATAGTTTCTAATGATTTTCCAAGATAACTTTATATTCGTCAATTCCAACGATAACATTACTTTTATATGAGGTGTGTTTTTATGTCGAGTTCCTACTGATTTTTTATAGCCAGACTTAAAGAACTGCAAAGTGCTTATTCTTATACATGAACAAAAACAAAATCATGATATTAAATTGTACTTGTCGACATTTCAAAATACGCAAACGACAATACTCAGAAATTGTATGCGCACGACGACACATATTACCATCATTATGAATAACAACACAGCCTTAAAACGATGCAGAACAATTTTTCATCCGACAGTGTTTATAATTATCTGATAATAAGGGTCAATAATAGTTTATTTGTGGACAGCAGGTGATATTGTACTGAAAACAGCAATTAATACGCTTAATTAATCTTTACTTATATTATCACAACAGATTTTGGCATATTAGTTTATTTTTTTATAACAAGCATTTTATTTGTTTACCATTGGTTTGTTTAATCAACTTAATTACGTGAACTTATGAACTTGCCTGTCATGAAAAATAAATAGAATATGTATGTCTTAGTTAAACACAATATTGATAACAATTAATATCGTAAAAAAATAATTACAAATTAAAACTGTTTTAGAAACGTGAATACAGCGAAGCATTTTACTGTATTTCCCCATCAAAGAAGTGGCGCTTGTGAAGAATAGTTTCACACACCATTAGAGGTGCAACAATACGGCAAAACATGTATTGAAGGAAACCCCTGTTGAATTGAATACAATACATACATTTTTATAACAACCAGAAAAGTCATAATTTAATTCTTGATCAGTTAAAAACAATAGTCATCTTTGATGCACAAGATGGTTACTTTTTTGAATGCTAATTGATAATTGGAATGAATTAATGTCTTGATCCTTATTTAAAAAGAAATTTAAAGTTTATATGCATGTCAATAAATACAGGAGTCACATTTTTATATATAGCATGAATAACTGTTTCCGAATATATGGTTAAATATACAATACAGAAGTTTGCATAAAAATATCAATTCACATCGCGTCAATTTAATTTGAATATTAATAATGTCTTTTCAAATAAAGTGCTTATACAGTATGATTATTTAAAGGTACTTCTAGCATCTTTAAAACACAAACTCTGAGACCGTTGAATATTCTTTTTCAACAGATATTTTAAGTATATTTTCACTCTAAGCTATTTTACTTTTTCAACAATTTCAACGATTATCTCCTTCCGATCTCAATAATTGTACTTCACATAATGAAAATCTTACTAATATTAACAATAGAAATAATATCTCCTAATGATATTACAATATGTTGATGTCATTAACAAAATTTTACCTCTTTGGTTCAAAAACAGGAGTTCATATTCGAGTAAAACTCGAGTTCTGAGCATCACAGCTTATATGACCAGACAACTGAAAGCCTTGTGCGATTTTATCAAGTTTTAAATAACAATCTGGTACAGCAAAACATAATAGCGATAGAACAACGTTTGAATGTCTAGCGGTATAACGCTATACAGGGATATCGGTGCACAACAATATTTAAGTTCATTATATGTTATCTGAACTTAAAACATCATTGTTTATTGTTCCCGTCTGAAGCTTTTAATTTTTACAGATTTCATTTTAAATGTCGAGAAGAAGATAAAGAAAAAAAAGAAATGCGGATCTATTTGTATCTTGAATCTTGATCACTAAGGCGTACTTGGAGTTAGATGGAAAGAAACGAAAGCGAATGAATCAAGAACATGTGTAACCTCAAAAAGATAAGCAGAAATATAAAATGTTAAATTCAAAATTTTTGTGGTGAACTTTTCTTTTCTTTAGTCACATTGACCTTTAAATAGGTTAACACAAGACACTGGTTCAACTTTCAATTTTCAGTTCTTGATTCTCAACAAATCACTTTTCTTTTACATAAATTCACTTTTCTTTTTTCTCACTATTTTTATATAATAAAACCAACTTTTTAATGTAACCTTTAACATGAAATCCTTTTTATATACTACCTTTTCAAATTCTCCCTTGTTTAACCACATGGCGTGGTATTTATACAATAATTTCCCGCCAACTAACTAACATCTCATGAAAAGCAGGATAAGCATGAATTACATGAAAAGTACTATATGGAGCAATATAACATAGTCCAATTTTCCCGGTGCTTACATTTGTTGCATGCGGGAATTACAAAACACAAGAAATATTAGCAGGCGATAAAGTATTATTAACATCCACTACTCGTATCTTAGTAAGAAACGGTAGAAACATTATATGAACATGTAGGTAACTAAACATTACAGATAACACAACTAATTGAAGCTGAGTTAAAGATGGGTTTAAAGCAGTTTAAAGTCAGGCAAAACTTGACACTTAGAAAAGCAGAAATCATACAAGAGTTAGTAGTACTTTGCGTTACATCTATAGCGGAGTATGGGAAGCGGTTCGACGCATAATCCTAAGAAACTAGGTTTCTCATGAGAACCTAGGTTCTCAGAATTAGAACCTAGGTTTTCAAATGAGAACCTAGGTTCTCATGAAAACCTAGGTTCTCATTTGAAAACTTGGGTTCTTGAAGCCATGTGCAATCTTCAAGCGAGAACCTAGGTTCTCATGAGACACGTAGTATCTTGGGATTATGCGTCGAAACGCAAGAAACTAGGTTTCACATGAGAACCTAGGTTCTCATTCTGAGAACTTAGGTTCCCATGAGAACCTAGGTTTTCAAATGAGAACCTTGGTTCTCATTTGAAAACTTGGGTTCTTGAAGTCATGTGCAATCTTCAAGCGAGAACCTAGGTTCTCAGAATGAGAACCTAGGTTTTCAAATGAGAACCTAGGTTCTCATGAAAACCTAGGTTCTCATTTGAAAACTTTGGTTCTTGAAGCAATGTGCAATCTTCAAGCGAGAACCTAGGTTCTTATTCTGAGAACCTAGGTTCTCATGAGAAACCTAGTTTCTGGGGATTATGCGTCGAACCGCTTGCCATAGCGGAGTACTTTTGTCCTGACGGACATGAGAAAACAAATCGGTTTAGCAAGTTTGTTTGTGAAGGGCTATCTATAGAAATAAAAAGCGTTCGGATTCAGTTCTAGCGAAGTCGTCAACGTGGCAACATCAAATTCAAATTCATGTTGTTGTTGTATAAAGGATTATGTGTATGTATATACATATGGTTTTTGATTTTACGAAAATGCTCGGATAAAGGCCGTCATTCATATATTCTGAAGAATGGACAAAGTGCATGGCTACGGTCCACACGTGTCTGCCTTGGTTTGGGTGTTCCGACAAAAGAAAAGTAAAGGGAGTTGTTCGTGGGCGACTACCATTTGTGTGATGACTATAAGGTTTAATCTGTGGTTAATAGTAAAAAAATGCCTCATGATAATGCGGTTCAATTTTAGACTGTTATTTTTAAGTTTGAACCAGTCAAAATTTACTAAAAAAATTACTACAGATTTTGCCTGAGCATACACTTATGCACAGAATACAAATATGCGCATGACTCACACTTGTTAGTATAGATTAGAAGTTGTGTACTTGCCTTACAAAATGCAAGTTTGTATTAAAGTTCTGTTGTCACAATATATGCGTCTCTCGCACATCGCACAACAAAGTTGTTGTTTTTATGTTTGTTTGAAGAAAAGTTATGACACACGAATACAACAAAAGTGTTTAACTCGGGATTACGCACTGGATAGAAACATTGGAATATTTAGTAGATGAATATCATCGGCATATTTGCTGGTTTCGTAAATATTTTTCTTCGATAAGTATAACCCTCAACTGCCTACGATATTTATATATTGTTTTAAATGGTAGTTCGATATAGTTGCATAGCATTTTAGTACATATTTAAGCTGAAGCAACATGCATATAGATGACGAACGATTATATATTTGTTACGTTTTTTTTTGTCTGAAGAAAAAAACATTTGAAAAGAGGTACACACCGATTAAATATAAATACCGGCGAAGATAAACGTTCATGTTAAACTCCTTGACAATTTCACTTTTATGAACATCATTTAAAGAAGTGATCATTTTTATGGAGGAAAAAGCTGAACAAGCACAGAAGAGGACTTTATTACATTTTGAATACAAACTATCGGGATGTTGTTGTCCATTATATAAAATCATGTAATCCCGAGTATCATGATTTGAACAATATGTTGAGCGAACCATGGCATTTATATACATACTCAATACAACAGCTCTTAGACGATTAAGAGGAGTTTTTGTTTCTATTTAACATGTATAAACTATGCACATGACCGATATGATGACCATATGGGCCAAACAGATTTGACCTGTCTTAAAAGATGGTAAACTAACAAGACTTCATGCAATGTGTCATATAAAACCTTAGATAAGGATCAGCAAAAGAAATAGTTTGAATGAAAAGATAACTACGAAAACGCTGTCACGAACGACTGGCGATTGGGTTATTTGGTTATTTAGAAGCCAAATCAATATTTATAAATTAGTATATCTAATGTTTTAAAGTTTTATTGAGTCGTGACTTATAATGTATTAAAGGGGCCTTTTCACGTTTTAGTAAATTGACAAAATTGAAAGAAAATGTTTCAGATTCACAAATTTTCGTTGTAGTTATGATCTTTGTGAGGAATCAGTAAAACTGAAAATTTATCATGCTCGAAAATACCCATTATATGCATTTTTGACGATTTCAAACCCTGAAAATTATGAAGAGTTGCAACGCGAAACGATTGAATAATTTGGAGAGTTCTGTCGTTGTCGTTATATTTTGTGACACGACGAGGATTGCTTCTATAAAGTATAAAATACAACACTAATTGCATGAGCACGGATGGCGGAGTGGTCTTAGCGTTAGACTTTTACTTCAGTGTTTCGAACCCAGATGAGGGTTCCTTTTTTTCTTTAAACTGGATTATTTTAGATCCAATGTTAACATTCTAAAATTAAAACATTTAATGAAAAACTTCAATACATGCCACAATCTGTGAAAATGTCCCTTCAATATTGTTTCTTTCATCATCCTAAATGCCTATTGAGTGATTTAGGTTGAATTGTTCTATGCGCAATATCTTTGTTTTGTCATTGTGTTGGGAGTGTTTGGTTACGATGTTTATATGCACTTTGCAGAATTTAGTGTGTTTTTTTAAATAATTGAGTAGGACATGTAGACATGATTATACAATCAGTTATTATGATATACTATCAGTGATACATAGGTTGAATATAAAAGATTTGTATGTCACATACATTGGTAATTATCCAATTATATATATCAAAGGTCATTGAACAATGTCTAATGTTATTTATACCAGTTTGTATAGACAAGCAAGGGTCGCGAACGTAACTGTAGGTGCATTTTTCTGATGTTGACAACGATTTAACAACACATATTTCAAAGAGAGTCTCAAAACAAACGAATTGCGACTCGAACAAAGTTCTGCTATACTACTACATTACTGCAACACTCAAATGACATCACCATACGCCATTCAACGCATTTAAAATCGCACAAAATGCGTGCTATACTACTTCATTATTGCAATACTTAAATGAAATATCAACATACGCCGTTCAAAGCATTGACACTCGCACAAATTGCGTGCTATACTTCAGCATAACTGTACAACTCCGATTTAATCATCATACAACATTCATCTTCACTTCATTTTACCGGGGCTTTATAAAGCAGTTACATTAAATGCAAACCAACTCACTGACAATCTTAATATTTAAGAAGTTGTTGGCTCAAACGATGAACACGTAATTAAAGAAAAGATTTTGTTTAAGTTGATGAAACTAAAACATATAACTGTTCGGGGACGAAAACATATGATAAATACTAGTATATACCTAATGTTATTTAGCTAGCACACATAAACACGTAGGAAACGTGAATGAAAATGATCCAGTTGGAGAAGTTTAAAAAAACCACAATTTTGTTGAATCTTTTCTTCAGAATGTATCAATAACGGTCTCTATTGAGCATGGTTTCAAAAAAACTTTCTTACTAACTTCAACATTATGATTTTAAATAAGCAAATAAAACATCTATTGGTATCAGAAGAATAAACAAAACAAATGCTCTCACCTAAACCAAAAGATTTTGAGCATCATGCCTTGTTCGCAACCCATAGCGCCATTAGCATGTCGAAGATTGTGAGATTGCGAGATCGCAAGATGAATCCATGCGTTTGATGAAAATGTGTGCAGTGCGCAGTGAATCGTGCGGCGAACAGGCAACGATTATGTATCGTTACATGTTATTCTATAAACAACTAGATATTATCTAAAATTTCAATTAAAGACTCATGTTACCTGCTGGTAACTCTGTTAATAATCAGTAAGCTTGATAGAAGATAATGAAGGACTTAGAAGAAGGAACATTCGTAAGATCTTCTCATGTTCAAAGGTGTCATGATCAAAGTTAAATCCCGCGTTTGATTCAAGCGATACCTTCGTTAAAACGTTATTTGTTTCAAGCATTTTTTTTTCATTTATACCAGTATTAAAGGGATTGATCATAAATTAGGTTCAGTGACGGCTTATTTATTTATTATCTGTTTCTGTTAGTGTTACCTATAGAAATGTTTGTTATAGTTTACAAAATAAAATAATACTTCGTCTTTCAATAGTTAGTTTTTATATATTCTATTTGACAAGTTATTTAACTGCAAATGAACACATTTCAATTCTTTGATTGTTTAATTTTTTTATTAACAAATTTTTGTTACTTTTAGAACACTTTTGTTTAAATTGCAACGATTAAATAGCTCACTGTGTGTGCTAAAAATAGTCTGTTGAGGTTGCTGTTTTTCTGTAAAAAGTTCCACCAAGTAAAAATTGACGTACCAAAGTACTGATGATAATGGCTTTTAGTTTTACATCTTGATCGAACATTATCTTGTCAACAAAAGTTTTTCCTATCAATAACAATATAATTGTTAAAGTAGTGGACATAAGCACATGAAAAATGAATTTAAAAAAACAGGCAGAAGAGCATCAGAGAAACATTTTTTATATCAGAGTGGATATTATGTCATGGAAGACTCCAATAGTTTATGCTGCGTGCGCATTACAAGATTCAACCATTTAAAAAGGCATCAATAATATATGTTATTTCAACTGGCGTTTCGTTATAGTTTTCTGTTTTAAGACCCCTTTGGAAATTAACCGCTGCTAGACAAACTAATTGGGTGCCATAAAATGGAGTTTCATTGTTAAGTCAACATTCTGTGCTCTTGTATATTTGGAAAAAGTGAGAGGGTTTTTCTTGCGAACTGAATACTTCTCGACCATTCAGAACGATTTTTAAAACGCTTTCTGAGTACAGATTGAAATCTTTGTGCCTAGCACACAATTCGGACAACGTATCCATTTAACTCTCTGTCTTCATCAAGCATCACACAGGGGTTGAATTGAAGAATATTAGAACGCGTCACTCAGATCGACGATTTTAAATTGCTTTTTGTATCCACTTGATCAAATTGGACGAGAATCTCATGCTAACACGATACAAAATGGCCTCGCAAATTAACATAAAAGCTCGCCCAATACGGGAACACATGGAAAATACAGAACAACTGCGGTCAATACTAGGTTCGACAAATCAAAATTTGCTATCAACGCGGTTAGTACAATATTTCTTTGACCAATCAAATTTCACCATAGGCTCGACCAATACATTATAACATTTGTTGACGCAAATTGCAAGCATTCATGATTAAAGTTTATGGTTGACTTTGTTTTGTACTAAAACTATTTTAATGACAGCCACACAAAATAAATATGTGTTGACGAATGGTCGGTCTGATTTGTGGTCGGTTTTAATTGTTTTCGATTGAGTACCCTTTACATAGTATTCATTGTAACGTTTGTTTATGGTGATGCTTAAGTCTATGCTGAAATTAGTCCTTCTTACTTTGATTAAACTGTATCATAATCAAGCTAGATAGTATGAAGTGAACCGGCGAGTTAGCAAGCGTATGTCAGCAAGAAAACATACAGTGAAGTTTTAAGCTAGAGTTTTCTCAATGGGTATGAACATATCAGAGAACAAGAACCGTAACTTTCTGAGTCGCGATAAAATTAAAACAAAACGGGAATCTCGTTTTATTAAAAAGCTTTAGAGATATTGCATCGTGTAGTTTTACATTCATACCATCGTCATGCAATACAGGAAGAATATGGTTACAAAAGGCAAAATTACAAATCATGGTTGTGTATGTCTATCTTTACCCACATAAAGTAGCACACGTTTTTTAGCCAGTTTACATTCAAATAGCATTTAAAACAGAAATACCCACACCAGATGACATACATGCGTAAGTAAGAATATAATGTATTCAGTGTTGACGTAATATGATCCCACGCATGGCTCGCCATCCGCTGTCGTCATATTTTTTAACGCAATTACTTACATTACAATTTAATTATATGATATCAAACGAGTAATTTGCATGTTACATGCCAATAACCAACAGATTGTTCGATAGTATTATCGAAAATGAAATAGGCTGGGAAGACTAACGTATTATCAATAACATTTTTTTTTAATATTGCTCATTGATGCTGAATGTGTGTTTATGATAAGTTTATACTGTACGAACATATAATATTTCCCTAAACAAGAGTGATTAGCTTTAAATTGTTTTATTGAGCTTATTTTGGCAGTAATTTGTAATATCCTTACGTCCGTCGATTCATATTACCATGCTTTTAAATATGCATACCTTGTTAGGAATTGTCTACTAGGAAGAAAAGTTAGCTAAGAAAAGGATTCAGTACGGAAACTGAAGATTTTTTCTCTCGAGCCAACATTTACATATAAACTTGAAGAGTTATACCACGAAAATCAGAAATGCTACATTTGTTCCCTTCGCCCAGCTCCAACCATATTCAATTTATGAGTTCTGTAAACGTGAAATAAGTTTCTGCCTATGGAACCAGATCATTGCGAAGTATACGCACAAGGATGGTTGTTAAAAATGATAATTTTGTTGCATTGTTTTAGTGGCTTCTTACGATGTTTTAATGTCAGTGTTCTTAAATCTTGTGTGTAAATGATGTGTTTGAATGACAGTTACCGAAACAATCAAAACGGGAATAAGAACAGACTAAATTCTACAACGGAGCAGAAATTATTTGTTTAATCCTCAAATAAGTTATGTATACTCATTCTTTGATCAATGCAAGATTCATCCAATGCAAATTCTATATTGAAATTTTGTGTTCATATACTATCAGTTATAAAGGAAAAGATGTGCTTATGTAACTCAAGTATTATATACCATGCATTATATGTAAAACAAAACAATCCTAGATATAAGAAGGCAAAGCAATACACCATAGCGATATAAGTGATTTCGTTTTTGTTAAATATTTGTTTTGAATATAAACCAAATATATTTTTCTTTCGGCAATAAATCCATCTATTCTTATAATTTCTTTGCATAGTTTGTTGATAGATGTGGTGTCTTTGCAATAAAACCATTCAATTCCACATATGTTTTCATACGAGTAGTGTTATTGAATTGAAACGTATTTTTACATAGACTAGTCTAGAAGTAAACTCAAGGTTTGCAGCAAATCATATTAAAATATATAATAAAATATATAAATATTACAAATTCATCTGCAATCGTGTCCAGTTTTCTGACAATTTATTTACATTTTGACGTTTAAAGTTTCATGTTAAACGTACTAAAATATCGAATATGTACTAGAAAGAATTCAATATTATAATAATTGTTAAACTATAATAATTATGTTCAATATTTAATTTTATACATTTTTTCCCTTAACGAATAAGAGACAAACCTGCAAACTTTTCTCCAAATATCCTTTCAACTATTTGATGCAACATTCAATGTATTACATAAATTGTAAGTTGTTAAATGATTTATATGTTTGGCTTCGCACACATTATGTAACGCGTATCATAAAAACTTGTGTTAATTATGTTTAAGATGTTACTGTATGATATGACATATCTGACTATTATTAACCTATCATTGACTATTATTAAAAATATGCATCTAAAAGACATTGATATTTTTAAGTTTATATTGTCAAGAAACTCGAACGTTAGCTTGCAATTAAAACATAAAACGTTCTCGCGTATACTGCATTGTTATCAGTTGACAGCTGCCTTTCATATATTCTTGCCTTGACACAAAATTGTTCAAACAAGTCTTCAAATCAATGTTCTTCGTAATAAACTCCTCCAATTATATTCTCAATATGGTAGTTAAGCTTCCAAACCTAGCGTGTCCTTGAAAATGGTCATTAGCTAATGGGATATCACATCCACATCTTCACAATGATGTTTGTAAACGTGTTTACAAATGTAAATATTAAACATTGAATACAAAACACATACTGATTGATTGTTTGTATTCTTTAGTATCACTGTCTCGTTATCCGATGTATTTACGATACATAACAAATGCAGTGCAAATTCTAATTTCAAAACAAGGTTAACACTAACAGGCATTTTTCAGTTAAGGCAGAACTAGTGATGCGTCTTGTGAACGAAGTCATTTAACACCTTAACCCATTAACTGTATTCACAAAAACTCTCCCCTTTTATATTGATCATGTTAAAAAGAAAACACATATGTGTTAACAATTTTACCAAGAAATTGCATAATGTAATGATTTTATGGATAAAAAAAGTGTTAACCTTTTTAATTGACAACCAATGTGTTCAAAATTACCCACGGGTGGTTACCAGATGTACCTGCAGTATGTTTACTTGCATTTGCTGGAATACAATTATTTAGAGTTCATTTCATTCACATAAAACTGTTATTTCTCACTGACATATTTTGATATACGTAAATAATCAAACATGTTTTAATTATGTTCAAATACATTGAAAACATGGGGCTGAGAAACAAAAAAGTAGTGCTGGTGACATTAGCTGCCAGAATATTGTCATAAACTGCATTGTCACAGGATATTCTGTTATACAAAAGTAAAACTGTAATCAAACCATAGATAAAACAACTGTACCGATCGCTCCAGTCTCAAATGAAAATACCGCATTGTAATGCATGAACGCAATGCTTTAAAGTTATTAGAACAATATTATTTTATTAATAAATAAAGTCATAACTGTTTGTAAGCTAAACAGTACAGTAAATGACCACATTTAAATAACGTCTTTTTTTTAATTTGTGTAAATGACATTTGTTATTAAATTTTGGAAAGTTCTTTTAAATGGGTTCACAATCGCGCTTATCTCTATGTTGAGATGAGTGAACTTATTCGATACAAAGATGTTGTCTTGTAATCAAATTCGATTGTATTTCCATACAACAGGTCTGCTTACATTCGATCTATTGTCCCTATAGTACTATGTTCCACTAATGGGGTATATTGTTAATGCTTAAATCTGAACCTATTTCTACAATATTGCATGTTTGCATGTATAATTAAACTTAAATATTGTTTACATCCTTTATTTAGTCATATAGTAGTTTAATTCATAACATTGGGTGTGTTTGAACGTGTTGTACACTGCATGCCATCACATTAAAAAAGAGTTATGTTATATCTATATAAAACTTCAAATATAATGTAACATGATGATGCTTAAAAACGGAGAGTGTTTGGAATGCTCAATTTGATACTAAATAAATAGTCACATACATTTTAATTGTGACAAATGATACGACAATCCAAATACTAAGAAGAATATTGCATGCCCTTATCAAATGAATGGATATAATAAGTAAATATGTGTTCAACGTAGGATCAGCAAATAAAGTATGTCTATTATAGATTTTATCTTTCCTTTTGCAGTATTGTGCACAATGAATGTAAAACAAATTCTAATTCACTCTTCACTGCACAAATTATTGGCTTATCTTACGCTGAGGACAAATGCTAATATTTTAATTATGAGTAATTTTTCAGACATAATTATTATATGATAACAGGTAAATAAACCTCTATATCGGTTTAATACAGTTACATGTTATGCCACTATACGTATGTATCTCCTAAGCAATCCGTAGGTATGAACTACCCATTTATCAAAAACACTTACGGCTTCCTTGAGACTTACTAATGCTAACTTGTTTTATTTTATGTCATCGAAATATCTTCCTTTATGACAGATTCCTGTATCTTCGTGTAAAAAGTCTTATGTTGTGTATCTCTATTTCTCTATTTCCTTAAACGTTTTCCCAGTTTATGCGTACAACTACAATGCTTTGGTCAAACTCAAATCAAGTTATTAATTCTAATATTCCAACCTATGTAATCAAATGTCTCTTTGTCGTAGAGTTGAAACATATGCTTTTACATCGAGAAGAACCTGTTTCGATTGCCACGGTAAGCAAACTATGTTTTTTCTGCGATTCTTTCCGGTTTTACTTATTATAGACTAGTTTAAATAATATAGTGTTATAAATTAATAAATACATAAGATTTATTTTTGAATAAAAAGTGTTAACAATTCGTCACTTCAACCGATATTATACATAATACAAAGCGTGTTTTAAACTATTTTGTTTATGTGCGTTATTGCTCTCCTGATAATGGTAAAAAAAGTGTTCGATATTAGATGAATATAAACCCTCCATCATTTTCACATATTAAACCATACGTTTGCATAATTGAATTGGACTATTTGTTAATCTACATATCAATAAGAATATAAGCAATTAGAATTGTTCAATGGCAATTATTTCGGACCAGATTGCTGTCGTTTACAAATGATGTGCTTCTTTTTATTCATATTGTTATCAGTGTATGATAGTTGTATATATAAATATCACACCTATAACATGGTTTTTGCTTATTTATTTGTGCTAACGTCCGTTCCTTCGCAAGTAAAGCTTAAATTTGACAATCATGCTCTAAAACTAAAATATTGTTCTTATTTCGATTAAGAATATATATGTATTATAGAAAAAATCGTATGCTTAACGTTGTATTTTCCTTCTGACGTTATTTTGTTACAATGATTTTACAATTACAAAATAAATATCGACCTTCACTTAAATTCCCATGAATTATCCGTAACAATCATATATATTATATATATTCAATTCAATATATACGTAACGTTTGAGTTAGAATGGGTTTATATTTGTCTTAAACATTAATAAACTTTTGTTTTTATTTTTGTATGTACCATTTTATTAATTAACCTTGGGCATGTAATATGATATTGATTTATACTGTCAGAAATAACACACTCGATAATTACAGAACGTCTTGTATGTAAACGAAATTTTCTAACAATGTTTTACGATGGTTATTACCTAGAACATAAAATTTGAACTCGACCATTTGCTCATTTGCTTGCAATTAATACAAGAAAAGAACTTTTCTATGCTTTTATATCAGTTTACCGCCGATAAAATCATATATTGAAATCTCTACAAGGAACAATGTATGTGAAAATTAACAGACAACATGATAAACATTGATGAAACTGTACCCATTAACATTTAGCAGACTCAACACACGACTTTGTATTTTTACGATATTTGCGGTATGAATGATTAATAATAACACCAATATAGCTTTCGAGGCAATTATAATACAACACAAAATGCCACACATACATGTTATAAATATATAATTTAACATAGTTATAATGCATTTATGTAATTTTAAATGTCGACGAGTGGTAGTGTAGTAAAGATTTATTATCGGTAAAAGTCTGCTCAGTATTGCTCATTGGTTCAATGGGTAGTATCTGCAGATTGTTTTTGTTAAATAAACATATTGCATTTCAATAATCATACCAACAACAAGCATGGGCGACTATAGCTACATTCATTTGTATCAGAAACAGTTTATCTGATCTAAGACAGACACATAGATTCACGTGTTGCATCGTTTCAAACGATTCCTTCTCGTTCTCAATATTTCGGAGAAAAATCTGAAGCAAGTGCAACTTGCTTTGATTGTGTATTGAATTCTATAGTGAATTATAAAACCTTAATGGGGTCTTTTCACGGTTTGGTAAATTGACAAAATTGAAAAAAGTTGTTTCAGATTCGTAAATTTTCGGTTTAGTTAAGATATTTGTGAGGAAACAGTATTACTGAACATTTGCCATGGTCTAATATAGCCATTATATGCATCTTTCGACGATTTAAATACCTAAATATTATAAAGCGTTGCAACGCGAAACGATTGAATAATTTGGAGAGTTATGTTGTCGTTTAATTTTGTGAAACTACGAAGATTGCTTATATAACGTATAAAATACGCATCATATGTATGCTTGGCAGGATAGCTCAGTTGGCTAATGCGTTTTTACTTCAGGATTCCGGGGGTCACTGGTTCGAGCCCAGCTTCGGGCTTCTTTTTTTCCTTTTTTAAATCTTATTTTTGATTTTTTACTGGGGCTTTTAAAATTTAATGTTTACATTTATCAATATAAAGCATTTAATGACAAACTTCAAAACATGCCAAAATCTGTGAAAAGGCCCCTGTAAATGCCCTTTCATACAACTACAAAAATATATATATTGCTACGCCTGCATATAATACCACTGAAGAAGAGTTGTAGTGTAAGTAGTGACATAAATACATATATGCATGCTCATTTGATTTGCCAGTAAGGTAGTTTTATTGGACAGTCTAACCACTGTACCTTGTCTCGCTTATGTAAAATACTGAAACGTATTGTAGCAATAAAAACAAACTTGTGACATTTTCTAATCTTAGCATTGCTCAGAATTTCTAGCCGTGAGGCTTTGACATATGTGTTAACATGCTTCAAGACTAATATGAACAGTGTCACTAAGTTATTAAGTTATTTTATCTGGATAAAGCCCATTAGTGAAACAATGAAGATGAATATTTTGTTATTTGTAAACAAATCACCAAAAATAGATAAATAAATATATATAGAATGGCATATGTGATAGTCTTTATGTGAACAATATTATATTTTAATAGCTTCTTGAAATTGTAGTCACGCTTATATAAGAATACGTAGATATATGCTTAACTATTTGTCTATGACGAACAATGTAAAAATTACCTCATTAAAACATTCTGTCTGTCTATCTGTCTGTCTGTTAAACCATTAACTTATTTTCAGGAGATCTACTAGCTAAAACACTATATTTTGATTTTTAAAAATGCAGGACTGGATACCTTGTTTGTTTTTCATATTGATACAATTCAGAGTGCAATTTAACATATTTGTCGCTAGTATATCGCATATTTTGCATTTTCAAAATAAAAACTTATTATAATTATTATAAATTTTGGAATTTTGCATTGTGCAATATTACATTTCATTACATTTATTTATGCTGCCAATTTGGTTGACCTGTTTTTAAAGGGTCACGAAAATTACATAATGAAAGTTTTTTTTAATTCCATCCTGCGAGTGTTACTTGCATACTGCTGAATCCTTCTTCTAATAAAAAAACTACACGTGTTGCCCTCACTATATGTCCATTATTTATTTATATGTTATCATGATTGACAAACAGATTGTCCATGTTCGTTAAAAACAATAATACACACATACCTGTTTCCATTAATACCCAAAGTTACTTTCCCTAAATTGAGCCTCGCTTTGAAATTGAAGTAAACCACGATCGCAAGTGAACTTTCAAACTTGCAAAAGCTTGTGCTTATGCAATTTGTAAACATACTTACAATGATGTGCTCACTTTGTATTGTTCACTATTGCACTTGCTTATGTACATGATAATGGACTTAAATTGGGAAATGTAAGCAGCTGTGATATAGAAATATGGTTTCTCATTCAAATGACTAGATGCTTTATTTGATTTTCTGGAAAATAACACGTATCAAAACATCCAAAATTTATTTTGTTTCGCGTACAAGTGACATGTTGTAATGGGGAGTAAGTTAGTTCCTTTTTCTTAGTTTCTTTTTTCCCTTTTCAAATAAGGAATAAGGAACTGTTCCTTATTCCTTATTCAAGCTTTTAATATTTGATACAGGGTTTTAAAGAAAAATAATTCATACAATTCTTAAGTAAATCAAAACAAAATAACTCGAATACATGTACTTTATATATAACGTTACATATTCATGTTTCTTCTTCGCGCTTGCATAGGATTTCTTGTTTAAACTGAACCGGTATTTTGTGATTCGAATACTAAGTTCACATCAACAAAACCTACAGCATATAACATTATTTTACATGTATATGATATAAAAGTGCAATCTTGTACATGTCAACATGTTTTTTTTTATAATTCAGTTCCTTATTCGCTGATGAATAAGGAAAAATGAACCAGTTCCTTATTCATTATTCGAACCGAATAAGGTACTGGCATTTCCTTACTTAAACATCAATGAAGTAGATCCAAAGTTAACAAATATAAACTAATATCATAAATATATGCAGTCGAACCTGAGAGCGGGCCACATGAGCTAAGCGGCCAACCTGCCTTATGTGGCCAGCCCAGGTCCGCCCGTTCATTTCTACTCTTTTAAAAGTCCGTGTTAAGCACTATTTTCGTATGCAGCCAGTGACCAGGCTTCTTTGTCAAAACAACAAAATTTGACATGTGTATAACGGTTGCGTGACCCAATTACTGCTCTCGATAAAAATAAATAATCGCCCTGAGGCCTTGTTGTTTTAAACTTCACACAAGTTAACATATTTCGGCGACTGTTATCGACACCAATTAGTAGAACATTATTGGTGTTCTTCATTAAAAAAGGTGTTGAATAAAGAAATGGTGTTGATTAAAGAAGTGTGTCACGGTCTAATTAAATGAAATTACACAATGTAATTTTGATTGTCGATAATTACGCTACAGTTTGCGTTCACTCTAAGGTATTAGTAGAAAACAGAGAAAATGAATTCCTATTAAATGGACAAATTTGATGCGATATTTATCATATCTGATGCTTAAATGTCTAAACGCATGTGCCTTTCGTTAGAGGATCGGATAAAACGTGTGTGGCTTCTTGATAGTGGACGTTCGTCTAGAGACATAGCTTCCGATTTCGGTGTGTGGTTGGACGCAAATTCAAAATGTGGCGAAACGTAAGAGGGATAATATGGATGAATTTGAATTTGGGAACCCAGATGCTAAGCGTTTTAAAGTTAGTGTTTCCTACGGTGAAATTGACGGTCTCTTGTACAGATGGTTTCTGGACGCAACATCCAGACAAATCAATGTCAGTGGGCCACTCATTAAGGAAAAGGCTATGAAATTCGCGAGTGATCTTGAACTTTCGGAGTTTAAAGGGTCTGGTTGCTGGTTGGACTCTTTTTTAAAGAGACACAACATTGTAATAAAAAAACAAAGTGATGAACGTGCCTCAGTTAACGGTGACATTGTGACAAACTGGACAAGCAAAATCGAGAGTGGTTGCAAAGGATATAACCAGAATGATATCTTTAATATGGGCGAGACCGGGTTGTTCTTTCTTGATACAACTAAGACAACCTACTTCAAGAAGGGGGAGATTGTGCTGGAGGAAAACGATCCAAAGAAGAATAACCGTCGCTCTTTGCGCATCAATGACAGGTTAGTTATCTTTTTTTTGTTTTGTTTTCTCTATCTCTCTCTCTGTTATTTAAACAATAAACACTTTTTCATTTCTAACGATGAATTTTTTTTGCCTATTGTCTCATATCTGCTGCAAAGACCACTTTCCCTAAATGAGTGATCAAAATTGATCTGCTGGAAAGATTTTTATTATTAAGTGATAAGAAATGATCTCTTTCCCAATGGTGAATGTGAAAGGCACTCTGGTTTGAAAAGTTGTCTGCTCAAGAGCTAATATCCCTTCCTTATGTTTTTCATACAAACTCAAATTTTCAGGAGTAAAACTGCCCCTTCTGATCATCCCTCTGATCATCGGAAAGTCTATCAAACCTAGATGTTTCAAATCCCTCGACCCCGCCAAACTTCCTGTTCGCTACCATGCGAATAAGAAAGCATGAATCGCATCAAAACTCATGGAGGATTGGTTACGTCACGTTGACAGCCTGATGAAGTGTTTCAAGGGTGCTCGTTTTTCGGTTTTGTGTGATGGTGATCAAAATGTGGAAAGTAGTGAAACTAGTGATCAAATGTGGAACATCGTGTTAATGAAGATGATTGCACATTTTCCATGGTGAAATTTGCTAGGGAACTGTTCGATTGTGATAAAGGGGGGCTAGTAAACCTTGACTCAGAGTTTTCAACCTGCGAATCTGACATGACTGAATAGGATAAGCCGGCAACTGAACTTTTAAATCAGGGTGGTGACCTCAGTGAGAACGAAGAAGAGCAGTGTGTCAGTGTTAGTAGACCAATGTCTTTGGATGATGCTTGTGAGTCCATTCACAAACTGAAGGAGTTTGCGTTGCAAAATGGAAGTGAGGGCAAGCTCAAGGTTGCTATGGATTATGATGAGTGGAGATGCGTGTTACAAAAACAACCAAACAAACGTCTATAAAAGATTTCTTTGTTTTGAAAATGTTCTGAAAATAAAGAAAAAATGCTTGCTAAAAGGTTTATCTGTTGTTGTTTTTTTCAAAATAATTTTCACTTGCCCTTATGAGAAAACAACTTGGGAAAGGGAGATAGCTTTGTGTGAGCAGTTCCCTTATCCACATTGATTTCTCTTCTTGAAACAAACATGTTAGCAACTTTGAAAGAGAAGAAAAGATTGTCATCTTTTAAAACTTTTTTAAATATCAATTTATGCTTTTTTGACCCTAAATATTTCTAACTGTTTTGTTTAAGTTCATATGTACAGTATTTGCATTTGTCATAAATGTGTTATGCATTAAATGTGCTTCTTTATATTGGAATTAAAAGAATACACAGGATTTGATACCTTTTAATTTGGCTTAGCTTACCCTCAACTTCCTTGTGCTAAGCAGCCAACCTGTCGTATGCAGCCAGTTTGGGTATGTCCCTTCACTGGCTGCTGACCGCAGGTTTGTAGGTTGTAAATTTAAAACATTAATTGCAATACACTTCTATTTAGTTTTAAGTAATGATAATCGTGTTCCTTATTCAGTTTGATAAAGAAACAAGGAACTGGTTCCTTATTCCTTATTAAAATCGCATAGGAACTTGAATGCTCTTTTCTATAAATTATAGATAAAAATTAACCAACGAGAAAATTACTGTAAATGTAGGTCGGGTGTAAAAATATTTCTACTTTGTTTTATTTAATGAAAGAAAAATGCCAGTTCCTTATTCGGCTCGAGTAAGGAAAATGGAATTTGTTCGTTTTTCCATATTCAGCAGCAAATACGTAAATTGATTATACATAAAAACAAACATGTTGAAATGTACAATTGCACTTGCATATCGTTAACATGTAAAATAGTGTTAGTGAATTACAAAATACCGGTTCGGTTTAAACAAGAAATCCTATGCAAGCGCGAGGAAGAAACATATAAATATATATATATATATATATGTACGAAATATATAAAGTAAATAGATTCGAGTTATTTTATTTTTATTTACTTAAGAATTGTATGCATTATTTTTCTTTAAAACCCTATAAAATTTATATGACAAGCTTGAATAAGGAATAAGGAACAGTTCCTTATTCCTCATTCGAAAAGGGAAAAAAGGAACTAAGTAAAAGGAACAAACTTACTCTTTATTACAACATGTCATGTGTACGCGAAACAAAAATAAATTTTGGATGTTTTGATACGTTTTATTTTCCAGAAAATCAATTACAGCATCTAGTCATTTGAATGAGAAACCATATTTCTATATCACAGCTGCTTACCTTTTCCAATTTAAGTTCATTATCATGTTCATTAGCAAGTGTAATAGTGAACATTACAAAGTGAGCACATCATTGTACGTATGTTTACAAATTACATAAACACAAGCTTTTGCAATTTTGAAAGTTGACTTGCGATTGTGGTTTACTTCAATTTCAAAGCGAGGTTCAATTTAGGGTAAGTAACTTTGGGTATTAATGAAAACAGGTATGTGTGTATTATTTTTTAACGAACATGGTCACTGTGTTTGTCCTTAATCATGATTACATATACATGAACAATGGAAAAACAGTGATAGCAACAAGTGCAGTTTTTATGGTCCCAGAAATATTTTCGGTGGAGCATATAGTTGCCAGTTTGTAGTTCCTTCCTTCCTTCCGTCATACTTTTTTGACAGTTTCTCATAGCACTTTCAATACTTTACCGATCTTATTCATATTTGGCATGTAGTTACCTTGCATGGACCTCTACCTTTTGATGAGGTTTGAGGTCACTGGGGTCAAGGTCAAGGTCACCGATGCTAATAATAGATTTTTCCGTCACACTTTTTTGACAGTTTCTCATAGCACCTTCAATACTTTATAATACATTTTGTATCCACAAACATCTATTTTACGAGACCACATTTGGTGTTGAAATTTCGGCAAATGCCATAAGGAACAATGATTTTTAATTGTTTAGCTTTATTTTACGAAATATTGTACGAAATTGTCGTTGATTTTGAGTAGTAATGTTACTTCAATAGAAATAAGAACAATATTTCAGATTTAGCGCATTATTGTCAAGTGTTAGCTTTACTTGCGAGGGAACGCATGTTCGACAAATAAATAAGCAAACACCGTCCTGTAGGTGTGATTTTGTTTTATATAATAATATCATACACCGATGAAAATATTAATAAAAAGAAGCACATCATTTGTAAATGACAGCAATCTGGTCTTAAAAAAATTCCCATTGAACAATTCTAATTGCTTATATTCGCATTGGTATGTAGATTAACACATTGTCTAATTCAAATGTACAATCGTATTGTTAAATATTTGAAAATGATGGATGGTTCATATTCAACTAATATCGAAGTATAAAGCATATGTTTCAACGCTAGGACAAAGAGACATTTGATTACATAGGTTGGAATATTAGAATCAAATAACTTGACTTCATTTTGACCAAAGTATTGTAGTTTTACGCATGTACTGGGACACCATTTAAGGCAATAGAGATACACAACATAGTGCTTTTTACAAGAAGATAAATGAATATGTCATAAAAAAAGATACCTCGATTACATAAAATGAAACAGGTTAGCATTATTGAGTATCAAGGAAGCTGTAAGTGTTTTGATAAATGGGTAGTTTAATAACTAAGGATTGGTTGTGTATTAAACTACTATATGACTTAATAAAGAATGTAAATAATGTTTCAGTTTAAATCTATATGCAACAATGTAATATTTTAAAAATGGGTCGAGATTAAAGCATCAGCAATATACCCCATCAGTGGAACATAGTATAATAGGGAACATAGATCGAATGTTGTATTAAAATACAATCGAATTTGATGACAAGACAGCATCGCTGTATTGAATTTGTACATACATCTCAATATGGAGATAAAGGTGATAGTGTATACATTGAAAAAAACTTTCCAATATTTAATAATAAATGTCATTTACAAAACATTAAAAAGAGATGTTATTTAAATGTGGACATTTACTGTACTGTATATCTAACGTACGTTTTTTACTTAATTTATTCATATAATAAATATTGTTCACATAATTTTAAAGCAGTACGTTAATGATTTACAATGCTGTATTTTCATTTGAGACTGGAGCGATCGGTACAGTTGTTGTTTCTATAGTTTGATTACCGTTTTACTTTTGTTTCACATAATATTCTGTGACAATGCAGGTTATTACAATATTCCGGCAGCTGATGTCACCTGCACTACTATTTATTTCTCAGCCTCATGTTTTCCATGTTTGTGAGCATAATTAAAACGTGTTTGATTATGTACGTTTAGCAAACTATGTCAATGGCAAATTCCAGTTTGATTTAATTAAAATGAACTATAAATTATTGTATTCCAGCAAATACAAGTAAACATATTGCAGGTACACCTGTTTATTACCAGTGGGTAATTTTGAACACACTGGTTATCAATAACACTTGTTGGCACATCCTTTATCAGAACAGAACATCAATAAAATCATTACATTATACAATTTCTTGGTTAACAAAATATAAACTTATGTTTAATTCAGATAATATTAAACATATGAGCGAGCCGCGTTTTTTATTATAAACTATTTAAAAAAAAACAAAGGGTCAGTAACATCATATATAAAACAAACCACTAATGCGATTACGGTAAATGTGGTAGCACGTATACTCCAACGATAAAACAAAGGCAACATGATAGATAGTGAACACAATTTTTGCCAATACCAGTGGTTTTATTTTCATGATGTGAAGTTGAGAACTAAACAAAGAGGTGCTTGGCTTGTTCAGAGTTCAAGATAATAATAAATCCAATTATTTTTAAAACTGATACTGTCTGTACATACGGTGTTGGTTACACTGTTGCTCGCCTAGATATAAGAGCTACTAATAAAGGATCAATTATAAAAATAATTAAAAACGATAAACTATACGATGCATAGGTATCGTTAACAAAACTAACGCAAAATAGTATATTATGTGATGTATAGGTATTTACCGATTTATTCAGCATACAAACTGGAAAATAACAACACTGAATAGAGGTTATGTTCGAAAATCCTTCAAACATCACAGTATTACATATCTTTTTATCCCCGGATGCTTAACCTCAATTCAGGCATTTTCACGTTTTGGTAAATTGACAAAATTGAAAAAAAAGTTGTTTCACATTCGCAAACTTTTGTTGTAGTTATTATATTTGTGAGGAAACAGTTATACTTAACATTTACTGTTCTCTAAAATATCCATTTTATGCATCTTATGACGATTGAAAATTATAAAGCGTTGCAACGCGAAACGATTGAATAATTTGGAGAGTTCTGTTGTTGTCGTTATATTTTGTAATACTACGAGGTTGATTATATAAAATATAAAATACATCGCGCATTGTATGAGCACGGATGGCCGAGTGGTATACTCGATAGAATTTTAATTCAAGGGTCAACGGTTCGACCCGAGTTTAGAGCTACTTTTTTCTTTCTTTAATTTTTTTTTTAATCGAGCGTTTTAGATCTAATGTTTACAGTTATCAATATAAAGCTTATAATGGCAAACTTCGATACATGCCAAAATCTGTAAAAAGGCCCCTATAAAGGGCACGTCCGAGCCGCAAAAGAGAGAGAGAGACAGAGACAAAGACAGAGACAGAGAGAGAGAGAGACAGAGAGACACAGAGAGAGACAGAGACAGAGAGAGAGACAGAGGCAGAGACAGAGAGAGAGAGAGAGGGAGAGAGAGAGAGAGAGAGAGAGAGAGAGAGAGAGAGAGAGAGAGAGAGAGAGAGAGAGAGAGAGAGAGAGAGAGAGAGAGAGAGAGAGAGAGAGAGAGAGAGAGAGAGAGAGAGAGAGAGAGAGAGAGACAGACAGACAGACAGACAGAGAGAGAGACATAGACAGAGAGACAGAAAGAGAGACAGAGAGAGACAGAGACAGAGAGAGACAGAGACAGAGACAGAGGGAGAGACAGAGAGAGACAGAGAGACAGAGACAGAGAGACCATTTATTTAGGTGAATGCGTTCATATTAAAATATTTTAAATATATGTCTGAATACTGATTGTTCTTCATTGGTAGTAATAAAAAAGGTTAACAAAAATATACAACTGTTCCCTCGACTCTATTTTATACTATATAAGTATATCAGTATACGAATTGAGTTTGTAAAATACATATATACACAAGGTAAAACAAGTTTAAATATGTTTACCATATGAAAACTAATACATTACTTAAAATTAATTAAACAAAATGCCCATCGTTCACGGCGATCAATGTAAGTTTGTAACTTTTGTTTGCAATTGATTAACTTTACATCCTTAAAAGGGATTGTTTGATTGGCCATCACCAATTCCACTACCATACATTGAATGGTTTCCCGACTTCCCAATGTCCGGCATTTCAAACACGGAAACGCTGATAGTGGGTGCAATCACACACATTCAGTGAAATTAATGTTATTAAATACGTTTTGTTGAGTGGCAAACGATTATTAAATAAGGTTGGAATGTCACCATATAAGTTGGTATTTAGGATTGGTGATGCATGATATTCGTTTTTCCTTCAGTACATGTGACAAAATCGAGGATTCGATCATGTTTCCCCATGGATAATGAATATTTAGTTTTCTGAACACATTAAGGCATTAATTTTGATGGACGTTTCAGTTTCATTGCATCGAAAATCGGAAGTTCACGGTTCTGGTTATCTGGTCATTCTATAAGAAAGACTGATACAAAAGACAAACACACATTTTATTCAGTCTTATACAACAATACATCGTCTTGTGCGCACTGTTTTTTGTCACGTGAAGTATAACGACATACAAATTTCCATCACACAATAGTCATTAATGAATATAAATACAATATAGAAAATAAATTGCAATAACACGTATTAGGCAGTGAATATGTTAAGGATATTTAAATTGAGATGTTTTATATTTTATTGCAAGTTGTTTGAATCGTGAAGCTAATAATTGATTTTTTTTTCATTTACAATTACATGTTTAATTAAATAATCCGCGGTAATTAGGGGGTTTAGAGCACCGAGGATTAAACAACAATATTATATTTGTGCATCACGTGTGTGTATTGGCTTTGCCAATGGTTGCTTGTCTTAAACAAGGACCGCATTGTACAATAAGTTGTCTCTCCTGCTGCTGCAGCTGAAGTTTCACGTTATGTGTATTTCACCGAAATTCTGATAACAATCAATTGCCATGAATAGACTAACTCGACCTAATGAAATCACACTTTTACTGTGGAAAATCTAATTCACTTCGTGTTTAGATTTAGGTTGCATCCCTTTTATTTTATAGTACAGCAAAGAGCCGAAGGAATTTCCGGAAAGTTATACTGAAAACCAGGATATTTCTGACAGTGTACAAATACTTTATAGAGAAATCAAATGTATGTTCCGACGGACAGGCATAAGGACGGTCAGCGCCTTAAAATATTACGACTCTTACGCTGAAAACTAACGACATTATAATTTAAATGGAAATTTAAAATGTGTTCCCGCTTGTTGGTAACATATCAGACATAATGCATTACGTTCAGTAATATGCGTATGAATACTGTTAAGTTTTGATAATGATAATGACAATATTAAATATACATGGATATCTTAATCGTTAAAAAATGCAGATTAAAAAAACTTTCATTAAGGGATAATTACATTTGCAGTTACAAACCAGAAATTGTTGTGTTCAGCTGCATTACTGCCAACCGTTAGACCATGGTTAAAATACAAATAAAATAAACATTGTGATGTTTTGTATACATTTATCAATTTTTACATCCGTAATTGCCATTAAGAAGAATATAAACCCCTCAAAATGAACATTAAAACAGTTTTAAAAAATACTTTCAGAATTTCAATGCTCGTTACCCCTTACTCATTTTTTTAAAAGATATCATTTTTAGTAGAGGATATTTAAAATGTTAGGTGAAATGTTTATTTATATAATGCATTTACATTTATGTTCCATAATTATGGGTGTTTTCGATTGATTAGATAAAGATGTTTCTGATTGCGCAATAACTATAATATATATTTCTTGATCACACCTTGTACAACAGTTTTAACAGAATCTATTTAGTGCATGATTCTAACAAATAAAATACAGCAATCATATTTAAACATTATATTTCTTACGTTATTTTTTATTTACAAAGAACAGCCGCAATGCAATATAATGATAATTTGTAAAACATTGTAAAACCGTTGCAGCGGACATACTCTTGATTGAATGCTGGCAAACTAAGTAACAATCATGATGCGACTGAAACCAACCCTGTCCGGGATGTAACCTTTATTGAAGTATATGTATTCATTTATTTGTATTATTTATTATTCTATTCGTTTTATTATAATTTTTATCAAAACAATCGATTGGTTTTTTAATTGAAATAATATAACCAGTATACAGAAAATATCGCATTGAAATTATGTTGTCCGATTATTGAAACGCATTTAAGCCCAAATTATTGCATAAACTCTATCTATAATGCCCTCTGGCGGGGTGCAGAAACTTGGCAAAAGGAGGGCTTGAACGGGAGAAATCGTGTATTAACAAGGCGATTCGCGTGCCGTTCAAGCCATGTTATGTGTTTTTCATATCCATAATCTGGTCCACGCGCAGATACTTCCCTTCCCCAGCCTTCGACGACTTTTCAAGCATAAATGGGGAACTGAATAAGCACCAGTTTCCTCATGCATGCAGGGATAATGACTATTTCAATCCACTTTTCAAATTATACCATCTGCACTCTCTTGACAAGAGCTTTATTTTATTGGCAACGTCAATGAAGTTATGGTTATTTACTCAACACTTTCAAAAGACTATGCTGTAAATGTAAGTGTTTATGTACATTCAACGTTCCTGCTGTAAATTCCAAAATAATTCCTCATTTCTTACTTTGCGCGGCTGCATTTCAACTTTGCATTAATCCAATGATTAAACACATTTTTAATCGAAAACTGCCTATCCGAAGGTAAAGCCTCGTCATTTCGAATGATGACCGAGTGAGGCATATTTAAAACACAACATTGAACTGTATTTAAATAATCGAATTATTTTGTCGATGTCGAATGAACAAAACATTTTTTTTTTCAATGTTATTTTAATTTATACTCTATGTATTGGATCTCCTGAGGGAGGAAATTATTAAAACTTCATACATTTACTCTTTTATTAAATATTTCGGCCAATGGCCTTCTTCAGTAAACGATTATTAAGACAACTTTACAAAGCGTTTTCTTCTGTTGATCATAACGGAAGTAAATACAAATAAAATTATTTTAATTTATTTTGGTATGTGTGATTTGTGCGCACTCGGGCAGGAACGGATTTTTCGAGCGCCCGCAGATGATCATGCCCTCGAAAACGTGTATTATCCCTATACACTATAACGCGATCTCTAAGTTTTAATTCATCAATTAATTGCACAATTTGAGCATGTATCCGCATGCAAAAAATATTCAATTCTGTATTTTCTGTACGAACAACAACATATGTCTTAAGCTCATAAATGTAGTTTACAAACTTAAAAACAAAACATTATAAGAAAACATACAATTAACAAAAATTTAGTGTAAGAAACCATCCTATAATGGACAAATTTATTTATTACACGCGCATCAACTACTCACAAAAATATACAATATACAACAAAAATACACGAGTCATCAAATTGTCAACAATGAATAACAACTTATAAAATAACAATATTAAATGTCTAACTTTAATAGCTTACACTTACGCACACTTAAAGTAACATTTTATAGATTGAAACATAAATGATTCTCTAGAAAATGTTAAAATGTGACTGGTAGAAACTGTAAAATCATTTTGTCTAACTTGTTCCATATTATCAGCATTTAAAGCAAAATATATGTGAACTAAAACAATTCAAGTGAGCCATGCACAAACATTAAAAAAAAGAGTCAGTATACAAAACATCGTTTAAGGCATTTGTATCTGCTTGTGCTCAAAATGGTATTATAAAAACAATTCAGACTGTTAAAAAATATATAGATCTATATATTTAACGGTTCAATGTTATTCTTTAATATTGTTTTTGTCCAACGAAGCATTGATATCCGATAACCTGGTTATCGAAGCTACACAAACTTGTTTCAATCTGAATCAGTTCAAAATAAAACGTTGTTTTCCTAAACCTTGTTTTACATCTTAACCTAGTTTAAACGATCAAAAATCTCTTTGTGAAGTCGCATGCTCGGTGACGTTCAATGTTCCAATCCTGGCAAGTTTACGGCTGGTAAATAAGCGTCGTACCTCACCCCTAAACCTTGATCCTGTCAAGCAATAAAGGACAAAGTTTAAGCAACTGTTGGTGTACATTAGTAGATTGACAAAGGCCCACCATGGATCTTGAAGTTGAATTTGTTTTGGTATGTCCTTTGGAATCCAGTACGGTTCGCCGATAAAATAGACGCACACTGGTAGCGTACAGACTATGAACATGATGTTCAGGCCTACCAATAGCATCGACATGTTGGACAGCTTTTCATCTTGCTGTGAGCTAGGATTTGTTCCGGACGGACGTATCTGAGTTTGTAATTTCTTTTTGTTTATGAACATCTTACAAACGATACACGCGTTCCCGCCTGCAAGAAAAGCAAACGGCACTAGCGAGTACTTGCACAGGTCTATCCAAGTCCAAACATCGCTAAAAAACTTCTCATACTCTTCGTTGATCGGAACACAAGGTAAAGTTATTGTTATATTTCCCATGTCCACTTGTAATGGACCGAAGCCGTACAGCAAATGACAGTTGATGACAAGAATGGTGCATGTCATGATTAAAAGTACAATTTTAGCTACCTTGATCTTGCAAATGCTCTTACTTCGATGTGGTATGATTGTGGCCAAAAGTCGTTCAACCGTGATGACAGTCAAAACCCACACTGTGCAATCCGCAACTGTGAACATAAGCCACCAGTGAATTTTGCAAACCACAACGGACTGGTGCCGAATATCGACATCAAACGTGTATTTAATCCACTGCCGAAGGAGTCCAACGTACAGAAAACAAAGGTCGAACGCCGCTAAGGCAAACAAGTATATGGTCGATGCATTTTTTCTAAACCGCGCTCGCGACAAGATAATAATTGTAAGAACGTTCCCAATGCTCCCTAATATTATAAGAATTGGTGAAATAATCTGCCAAAGTTTGACACCTAATATTAATGAAGTTTTAGATCGGAAATGGTCGGTGTTTCCCTCCATGGCTAAAGTTCGATAAGGTATGGTTGGGGATGCTTTGTGCAGAAGTTTATATTAGCCTCGAATGAGGCGCACGTGGTATTGGAATGAAAAAGTCGATATGAAACTGTAGGAAAAAGACATTCGGTGATATTGTCCAATACTATAGAGACAGTGGCTTTATAGCATTTCATAGCGTCGTTTTATTTCAACAATCAAAACGCATAACTAAATAAATGTGTTTTATAAAAAAAAACATAAATAGATGGTTCCTCTGCAACAACTACAATATGTGTGGATGCGATAATAAATAATTTTCAAATCCCATATTTGTACAAGTTCGCTTACGGTGAAACAAACATTCGTCATGTGATTTACATGATAAAAATTAAGAGTGTATCAACGTACACACTTGTTATTTAAAACAATATAGAATAAGCATGTAAAGAGAAAACATGCAATAAAACAGCGTATATGTTTACCGGTAACAACGGTATTTTATTATATAGTGTATTTTTTGTTCCAGTAAAATTGAAAAAGTATAGAACAAGTTAGTTCATTTTAGTTCATGTATTTAAATTACGGACATTGATTTCGTTTATAATTACTGTTTAAGTGTAACGTTCTTCTTGTACAGTTGTTATATAACTATAATTGGCCTCGAGGACGTCATGATCTATCACAATGTCTGCAATTATTTGAAGTATCTGCCATATTCTACTTTTTTTCTGATAAATTATTGTCATTGAATGAATAATGTCAATCACAGAGATCCGCCTCAAGTTTTTACCATTTCTAATTGCTTTTAGCAATGTGTTGAACCTCAAACTTTGAATGTTGAATACTAGTACATCTAGAAAGATGATAAAATATTATTTCATTAAGAAATAAATTTAAACACACAAAACATTACTAACATTTATTTACCCATTTACATTTACATCTTATATATATATATATATATATATATATATATATATATATATATATATATATATATATATATATATATATATATATATATATATATATATATATATATATATAAGCAGAGTGGAGATAATAAAGCCGCGGGCTAACGACACTACAGGACTACGTGAACGTATCGTAGGTCGCTTAAATCCAACCAGCTGAGATAACGCTAAATTGCATCGACTGTGTCATGTTAAACTTGTTGGATGAACCACAGCATCCAGACACACTGAGGTTGCTACCAAAACACGGGCCACAAACCTTAAATTGGATGAATCACGGCATCCACACATACCTTTATTGTTAAAATTGGATGAACCGAAGCATCCACACATACTTTTAAATTGGATGAACCACAGCATCCATACATACCTTTTTTTTTTAATTGGATGAACACCAGCATCCACAGATACCTTAACCGTTAAATTGGATGAACCACCGCATCCTATACAACGGACAAAATCAAAATAAACCTGAACAAAATACCTAGAATATCCGTAGCCAACACTTCACTGTGGGGAATGAGGTGTTGTGCCCCATCAACAGATCGGTGTCGGCCAAAGATATTATAAAATGAATTTTGTGTGATAAATTTTCCCTACATAAATTCGTGCCTAGTTAATATATGTATCCGTTTTCTCAGCCGGTTGAATTTTTCCTTGCGACTAAGAGAAAGTGTGATATTAGTAAATTAATACTAAGCTTAAAACAACATTGTGAGAGTAATTGAATCTTCTACCAATTAGATACTCATAAGCCACCCAGGTAAAAACTAAAAAATAATATATATTGGAATATCAATGTTAAGATATATTGGAATGTCAATGTTAATATATATTGGAATGTCAATGTTAATATATATTGGAACCCCAATGTTAATATATATAGTAGAATGTCAATGTTAATATATATGGGAATGTCAATTTAAATATATATATTGGAATGTCAATATTAATATATATTGGAATGTCAATGTTAATATATTGGCAAAGCAATGTTAATATATATTGGAATGTCAATCTTAATATATATAGTGAATGTCAATGTTAATATATATGGGAATGTCAATGATTATATATATTGGAATGTCAATATTAATATATATTAGAATGTAAATGTTAATATATTGGCATATCAATGTTAATATATATTGGAATGTCAATGTTAATATATATTTGAATGACAATGTTTGCAAAGAACAAATTAATGAATAGGCCAGAGCATTATTAAGTGTATAAATAAAAAAATAATTTCTTAACACGATACAAGGCAACAGTTCGTCACTATTTTTGTTTGCTCAGTTACATATTCTTTTGTAAGTGATAGCACAATCTATTGTCCGTCACAAGGTTGTCCTTTTGACGAATCCATCTGTAGTGACCGTGGCAGCCTGCTTGTCTTGCTCCCAACCTCCCAACCTGTAGGCTTGGTGTATTGGAAACAGTGCCACCCATGATGCGGCATTTGTTTTGCTCTGGCCACAGTGAACTGGAAGAATATAATTTTCTTTAACCTACGAAAAGTATAATGGTGGTAAAACTAAATTATAAGCGTTTTCACTTAACCTTCATTGTAAATGCTTTAATTTCTGTTTTTTATCTGGAAAGATTTTAAAGAAAACAGTTAATGACCGAAATGTATTTTGCAGTGTCAAAATTCAACAACGCTTGATACAAAACGAAAGTGTATACATGTACGTGCTATAGCTTCTTTAGATGCTTCACACTTGCTATCGCAAGCAGAAACGTGCGGACCTCGAACCTGCAAACCGTGTGAAGCAAACCAAGTATCCATTGGATATCAATTATATGTCACGTGTATATCATATGGGGATGCAGTATACCATTTTGCTCTGTTTTCATGAATATTGACAATCGTTCTATAATGTATGTGTATCGTGTTGTGTTATTTGTATGTATGTGAAACTGTCAAAAAGTGTTTTTTTAACAAATCTGCTCTGATGTCAACATAATCTTCGCCTTAAGTATATTACCCAATGATTTTTCTGTTACGTATACCGTCATTTTAAACCAGTATTAAATGCAGCTAACACAACACATATTAATTTAAATGATAGTTTTGTCGACTGCATAGTGCGTCTAAGCGGAAGCGGTCCGACTATTATTCTGTGCTCAATTTCTCGCAGCAGAAAACGCATGTGAATGTAAAGTATACAAACTAGTAGAATATAACATTCCATCTGTTGTTCATGCATTTTACTCACTGGCATTGAACGTGTTCTCAAATACACCATACGTGTTTAAGTGGTATTGCGCCAGATGCATAAATCGAGGATATTTCAACCCTATCGCCGGTAATTGAGATGTTTGACTCATGTACATTCCGGAATGTTTTGGTTAACGCAAAGTTATTTTGGAAAAAAAGGGAATTCATATCAAAATATGTTGTATCACGTTTATTATCATCTGTTATAATAGAGTTATTGTATGGAAAAACAAAACAACAACATAGAACACACTAATTAAGAGACATTCTTACGCATATGAATAAATGTCCGTAGTGTGGATATAAATCTTGTGTTGTTTTACTTTAATTGTTTTGTTTTCGGTTTTGTAATAAGTTACCAAATCGTACAAAAATTATATTTATTTAAAGGCTCTATAAAGGTGACAAATCCAATTATAATGCATATCAACTGGTCTAATTTTTACCGTATTTCAGTTACTCTTGCATAAAAACTGCTAATAACACAGCTTAGGTACAACGTTGTCAAGAATTATGGAAGATAAACCCATTTCATAATTGGAAGAAATGTTTACATTTTTGCAACTAACGTGATGTGTAGCCTCAAAGCGTTGACGTATGCTAAAAATAGCCGAAAGAAAATTCAATTTAAATTCTATTTTAAACAACTTTTTACCAGCAGAAAGTAACTTATTAGATCACTACAAACGTTTTATCCATGTAGAAGAGACCTACTTTGTGAGTGATACCGGAAACCGTTAAAAATCATCGTTATATTTTTGGTGACCTGAATCACTTTCACTTTCTCTTTCCCGAGTAAACAGCTATGTAAATAAACTGATTGTTTGTAAACACAATTGACTTGGAGGACACTTTATTTTGAGTTCAAAACAAGTTGTATTGCTCATTTTGTTTTATTATGTCCAATAGCATATATATAATGTTTTTTGATAACCTTTATAAATAAAATATGAAAAAAATATTTAAAAATCGGTAAATAATTACGGATCTTCACCTTTATAGAGCTTTTAATATATGTGTGAACTTATTCCGAAACTTGTGCATGTTGGTATTTTATCAAATATGACTTTTGGATATTGCTTTAATTTTAATTTTTATTCCAAAAGAAGTGCGCTTACAAATATGTCTTAATCTTGAGAACATTAAGAGCAGTGCATTAAACAAGGCAAAGTTTGGCCATATTCTAGGTTTAAAAAGTACCAATAATGAGCCAGTCTAAACATTCATTCGTAATTATGTTCAGTTCTGAAGAAGAAATTTAGCAGTTTTAATACAAAAGTGCATGTGTCGCAATTAGAAATAAAATCAAAACAATGCCGGTGACCTTATGTTTGTATTGTATTGTTCTTATCGGTCTTATATTTATTTTTAGGTTTCATTTGCAGCCATATTTTCAAAATATTTATTTTTGGGAAAACATTTACCGAAACTGCAGCAACACCCGTTAAGTCAATAGATTGATCACATACTCACATAAAAATTCAATATGTTCAGATGAAAATATGTATTAATATCGGTAGTGGTTAATTAAACGCCTAAGGGAATGAACCGCTGCAATGTCTGTGCGATACTCCTACAAACGGTAGTCCACCATGATGTCGACCATCTTTAACAGCAGCCACTACGAGTGCATGCTACTCAATTATTCTATTAGATTGTGGTTTTGTATGTGATTTTATAATGGATTCGTGCATTGCCCTCACATATTTATAATAAAGCAATTATTGGAACCAGTAACCTATCAGGAAAAGTGTAAGTTAAATGTTTGGAACCATATTTTCCTTTATTTTTGTGTAATATATAACGATATATGACTTACATAAGGTATGCATAGTAAGAAGACGCGACAATATGTTCACGAATTAACATAAAAAATTGGACATAAACAGTTCAGTCTTTGAATTCCAACCGTTTTCCATGAATTTCATTAGGCCTATTATAGAACAAAACCGAGATAAATTCAGTAGTCACAAATAAGTTAATTCAAGAATGCGTGAATGACAAATTAGATGACAATACGATTATGAGTTAAAAGAACATTTAATGAATATAAATGATGATGCATTTTAAAAACTTTTCTACGAAATAATATGTTAGTATTATTCAATCGCACATTTGTTACGTTACAGTTTGTTTTTTAATTGTTTTCGTTCATCTTCAACACTCGTTTGAAGCGTGGTTATATTAGGGTAAGGATTTATCATAACTGGCATATATGATACCATATCGGTCTGGAGAAAACACACATGTTTCAAACAAGTAAAGAATGAATCATCGACTCCATGTGCTGGCAAATATCAAATAGCATCATTACCGTAAAAATATTGAATCATATTCATTGTTACAGCTGATCATTTTAATGCGATAAATGAATATCTAAACTGGATGAATCGTTTATATTTTTACAAAATTATAACAAAAGGCTAATACCGGAATATATTATTAAACACAAAAATTACCAAACCCGATTAATAAGCCTTCCATTAATATTATTATGAATATGTTTTATAAATATGCGCATTACCACGACATGTTTCCCAATCTTTAATAATTTGCACATCCGTGATACCACAAACACTTTCCGTATGGCTCTGTAATAATGATGCACTAAAAAGCAGACGTCGCTTATAATTTTCCCAAAATAGTTAGTAAGGGACAGTTTACTGCTTATTGTTAATACATCTGATACTTAATGGTAATACGGTGAAAGGGTAAACTTCTACAGAAGTGTATTGATCTTCTTTGTACATGAAAATGTTTTTATGCTGTGCATTGATTTCAATCACGGTAAATATTGAGACGGAGTAGCATTATCTTATGTAACTATTGTAAGTCAATGTCGTCAAAGGTCATGTTGACCTCATTCTCCATACGAGAGACAGGAAAGTTTTCAAGGAAATTATAAGATAATGTGTCTTCCTTTCAACGTACTTAAGTATTGTTGGCCACACTTATGAACACACTGATAACATGTTAACTGTAAATATAAAGTCAATGTTTCAGTTAAATGAAAGTATACTTTACATTATACAGGGTTCTCTTTATCGAGAATTACCGTAAAATATGATCTCTTTTTTAACTTCGTCATTTTGCTTTTTGTCATTCGCGTACTTGATGTAATTCTATCTGCAATGACAAGCCTTCCCACATAAGTACCCTATTATGCGCTTATTCTCGGGTTTAACCATTGTTCATCCACATGTTGGCACTTAAACCTTTAGAATTATATTTTTGTGGATTTGTAAAGATGCTGTTAAAGTAGAAAGAAGTTTTATAAAATCGAATGTTTCCAATAAGTATTCATTTTTAATCCAAAAACGTTCAAGCACTCCTCTCTCTACTCAAAATATCTAGTTTTTAAATTACTGTTGAAATTTATATGCCAATTGATTTTCGCATTGGACTAGTTCTAAAAGTAACTATGTTTATTTGTTTTTCAACTATTTATCCAGTTCTGATGAATTCCCATATAAGGAAGATCATTGTGGGAAGTTTTAAGCAATACTTCTTGCAAGCAATACAACATTATTAAGGCCTTAAATCAGAAAATTTGGAGGACGACTATTAAATTATTATTTACTATTATTTTTATGCATTCACAAATATCTTATATTAAATAACGAAAGCATTACCCAAACCACAAGATGAATTATACTCACAAAAGATGTATTTTCTATAAATACAAAACAGACGAAAGTATTATTTAACATAAATCATGTCTTTAACGACATTTAAATGTTTTATGTTTTACTATTTGATAAAAATACATTTACGCCAAAATACATTCATGAAAAGGTCCTTTATTCAGAAACGAAATGTATGCATTATATAAAGCAAGTCAAATAACACTTACTTTAATAAAAAAAAGTAAAAGTACATCTTTACGAGTATTTATTAAAACTGATATATCAAAATCGGAAAAAAAATATTAACGCGTTTGTTATGCTTTTCATCGAGAATTTTTCAAAAACCTGTATTAAAGTCATATCGTTCAAACAACCATTCAAATTCAAATGCCTGCGTAGTATCGTGGTAGAGCGAACGTTTTTGCTACTTAAGGTCCAGAATTGAATCCTCGGAGAAAGTTCTTTTGAATCTTTGTTCATGCTAAATCAAGGTGTTGGTATTATTGATAACTTTAAAGTTTTGCTTCTACGTTCATGTATTGACAGTTTTCAAAAGTGCAAACATATGAGAACAAGTCACCGAGAATGGCATTTATGTTATTGTTCACACAATAATGTCACTCTGTACCAAATTCATTTGAAGACAGTCAACGGTCAGTAAGTGTCATCACTGAAAACAACGATATTGAAGTAATTGTTATCTGTATTGATTAATTTTGTTATGAGTACAATACTGTACACTACATCACATCTCATATTTGTGGGTATTTTTAACGAACGGTTTACCTTTATCTATAGACGTGTGCGTCTTGTGGAAAAAAATGACGTTAACGTCAGTGCTTTTACCTCGTTAGATCGCCTGATCGCCGTCGTGTCGATCGTTCGTCGAACGCCGCGTATTTTGCGTCGTCGACGTGGCCTTGTTAACACTCTTGAAGCCATATTTAATTTTGAACTTTATTAAACATGGTCACAAAATTTGTACTAAAAATGCCTTGACCAAATTATACAAGACTGGGTCACGCGAGGCCCCAATTAAGGCCAACTTTTTTTTATAAAGGTAACAATATTTATGTCAAAGTATGTATTGTCCAATCTTCATGAAAATTGGTCAGAGCAGTTGTTCTTATGTTGCTGTTGTAAAACCATGTTCATACTCTAGACGTCACATTTTATTCCAAAAATCTTGGTCAAAACATTTGTTCTTATGATGTCTCGGCTGCTTTTGGAAATAGTGTGTTGATGAGCATGGTCGCCAGTGTTTAGCATCAGTTTCTCTAGAGTGCTATATTAAAACCTTGCTAACGCTTGAGAAGTCAGATTTTTTGCCCAATCTTCATTAAACTTGTTTCGAAAATGTGTTGTTATGATATCTGGGTAAAAATGGTTCTTGTCCGTTGGAAAACATGGCCGCCACGGAACAAAACAGTTTATGTCTTTTTGAAATCTAGTTCTCTCTTTAATGGATATTTCCCAATGCTTCTGTAAACTTACACATATAATTTATTCTTATAATATTTCATATCAGTTTAAAAACTGATAATTTAAACTGATAAAACATGTGGGTTCCACAGGATGCGTTTGTTTAACCTGTGAGTGTGGCTGGTGTGAAATATTTTAATACATGTTGAAGTTTCTTCTATCTGAAGCTCATTACAACCATTAAGGAAAGCTTGTGTTAGTGTGATGTTTAAGTTGCGTTGTTGATGAATCTGATTGTTCATATTATTTTTATCAATAGTATATCAACTGTGCTTGCAATTTGCGTGGCGCCTTCTAAAATGACTATATGATGTTTGTGTAAAAGGCTTAAACCTTAAACTCCCAAAATATATTTATGTTTCATAAACTACTGTTGTTTTTCTCAATATAAAGAAGTGAAACTCCAGCTGCTGGAGCAGTATTGAATTTTCATTAAAAACAATTAGTTGGTCCTTTATTTAAGGCAAGTGACCGATTGCCCAAACAGTACAAAACAGCACAATACAAACCAACATAAACACAAAATATGAATAAAGCTGGGGTCACCGCCTTGGAACGGTCAATGCAAAGCATTGGGGGTTTAAACCTGGTTATAGAGCGCTCAACCTCACACTTGGCCCAGCAATATTCATAATACATTTAAGTGTAAATAAAATTTAACGTCATAGCATTGTAACTCAAATTAAACAATAATAAAAGGGAATTAAAACGCATTCAATTTAATTACTATTTAATTACTCAATTGCATTGAAGATACAAGAGTAACAGAATTACAACTTTTTGACGAACGATCAAATAAAACTATTAACAATTGTCAACTACATTCCTTCTTTATAGAAAAGATTTGAGAATATAGAATCATATAGTTAATATCTCAGATAATCATCGCGCAAATACAGGAAGAAGCAGCAATAATAGGTGTAAAAATTCCATATTACATAGCTTGGTTGTTTATGTGACTGCTAAACAAATTAAAAATAATTAAATCAAACAAGAAACGCCTATCAGAGAAAAAATATAAATAAAATGGAACGTTATAAACCCAATGACCTATGCATGTAGATTACAACTGGGAAAGTCGGTCGTATGACGTCACAAAAATCCATAATGACATAATGACGTGAACAAATTCCAAGGGCAGTACTAAATAAAAATATTAATGGGGCTGTGCTACTAATAAAACAAGTTTAGGTGATTTAATATTAAGAAGCAAATGAATAAAAATGGTAATTCCATTAAAGTGACATTATTGGAATCAAACAGTATATAGGTGTTTTGACAACTGAAGACAGAAATGATTTGATGTACGATTTGAGTCCAAATGTAGTTTACATGCAGATTTGTTCATACGACACAATGACACAATTTTATTCAACAGTGAAAAATGCCTATAATGTAGTATTCATGCAGATTTGTTCATACGACACAATGACACAATTTTATTCAACAGTGAAAAATGCCTATAATATCACTAATGATTCCAAATTTTAAGGGAAGAAAGATATAGTGAATCGAAAACCATCAAACACGTGTTTTTAAGTACAAGTCTATCTTCTCAGAATATTTAAGTGCCTTTCAGTCACAGGTTAGCGCCTAAGGGCCCATGGTAATCCTGCTGTTATACATTGTATCGCAAAGCTCTGCGAAACGATAAAAAAGCTGATTTAAATTTGAAAGAAGTGCCCATGAATCAGCCAGCCCACCATAGTATTAATATAAATAATATATATAATAACAAGGGCTCCGCGGTCGGAGACAGATGTCCCCGAAAACCGGGCCACAACACAGGCTTTTTACAACAAAACTGACAATATAAGTAACTCTTATCATATATTTATGGGTCGCAGTGACCTTGACCTTTGAATTAGTGACCCAAATATCAATAGGGTTCATCTTCTGTTCAAGAACAATGCACATGTGACGTACATGTATCAAGCCAATAAGTCAATTCGTTGACGAAGATTTTATCGGAAACGATTTTCCAACTTATTGTTACAGTGACCTTGAATTTTGACCTAATGACTCCAAGTTCAATAGGGGTCATCTACTGTCAGAGGCCAATTCACACGGGAAGCATCAAGCCATACGATGAATCAGTTGGCGAGTTATTGATCGGAAACGATTTCACACATAGTGTGACAGCGACCTTAACCTTTGACCTAGTGACCCAAATTTTAATAGGGGCCAATGCCAATGCACATGGAAAGTATCAAGCAAATCGGTCCCTCCGTTTACAAGTTATTGATCGGAAACATGTTTCAATCTTAACGTGACCATGACATAGTGTCCCCAATATCAATAAGGGCCCTCTTATGGCAAATCCCGATGCACATGGGAAGTATCAAGCCGATTGGTCAATCCGTTCCGGAAACAATTATCAATCTTTTTGTGACAGTTACCTTGACCTTGACATAGTGGCCCCAATTTCAATAGAGGTCATCTACTGGCTAAGGCCAATGCACATGGGAAGTATCAAGCCAAAAACAATCGGTCAATTCGTTCAAAATTTACTGATCGGAAACGAACTGGTCTACCGACAGACAAACAGACTTACCGACATAAAGCAAAACAAGGGGGCATAATTGCTGTGGTGTTTTACAGATTGCTGATGGGTCGTAGTGCTATAATCAGTGTCATATATCATAACAAAGATAGAAAATGTTACAACATAATATATCCGGTGCATGCATTATAAGCATGAACACAAATGTATCAATATAATATATAACCCTACCTACTTTTGAAATCGAATGAACAAAAAGTTAAGGACGGCCACAGCCCTATTGTTTTCACTACATGCACATACATTGTTTTGTGTTTCTTGTTCAAACCTGTTTCGCTTGCAAGCAGCCAGACAACAAAATAATACAATAAATGTACATAAATATTTAATTTGAGGATGTTAAGCGTTATCTTCACTAAAGCATATTGCAACTCTTTACACAAATTTCTATTTCTACATAAAAGCGTGAAATAATAAGGAACTAAAATATTTATAATCAGATAGCGGGTAAATAACATCATTTTTTATGTTAAAAAATGTGTGTTAAACGCCAACGGGAATACACAACCGGAATTCTTATGGCATTGTGTTCATCATGTTAGCCCACCCTCTTGTGGTTCCACATTTACCATTTCCACAAGAGATAAAATGCAAGCCCCGTTTCATTCGCGCAATGAGATTTACAAATGGTAACGTGGGTTACAGCGATTATAAGCACTTAGAAGGACTCAGAGCTGTGTTACAAAAACTATCTTACAAAACATGTAATGAAAATAAAATAGAAAAAAAATTGAGTTTCATGTTTTACAGAACTGTATTTGAAGCCTGAATGCGAGAACTATCACGACTGAGGATAAATCAATCACAAGTATTCTGAAAAAGAATCGCATAATTAAATACAAATGCAAATCGCATATTTAAAACAAAATTACTTTGCATTCACACGATGATACTTGACTCAACACAAATGCAACTATTAAATTCAAATGATACGAATATGTTTCCACTGCATAAAATTTGGTTTTCATTTATATATGAAAATTGTCCATAAGCGATATCTCAATAGTTGCGTTGGTCAATGATAGATGTATGTTTCAGTGCTTAATAATAGAACGTGGTTGTATAGTGTAATGAATTTGCTTTAAAAGTTTTAATCGTTAGTCATACAGCCTTGCAAAAACAAGAAGCCGGGGAAACAAATGTGTTTGAAACTAAACAATTTTTGGTACTCGTGTGCTTTTTCAGACACGTTTTGTGCTCTGATATAGGAATGACTAAACAAAATCGATTGTCGAAAATAAAAGTTGTTCTTATTTGACTATCATTTTGGCTATTAAAAATAATATAGACATTTCTGAAGCTGACAGATTATTTACAGTGTATGCTTAAACATTTCATAGTTTATAAAATATAAAGTAACATTGAACGGGTTTATTTCTAGAGAAAAAACATATATTGTCATGCTAATTGAAAAGCTCTCATATCAGCTCTCATGGCAGCACGTTAATATACTTGAAACGTGTAAACAATATACGAATTATTATTGCTGTTTGCAAAATTTGGTTATAAGGTTTTAAAAGAATTTGAAGAATATAGGTTTGATAAGAAAATAGCTTGCCAATTCAATTTTTAGCGCTATTTGGCTATTATTTTACTTATTGTAGTTAACTGTACAAATTTGAAACATCCATCACTTCATGCAGTTGAATGAGCGCTTGAAACACTATAAAAACTATAGATTTTTTTGTTTTGTTTTTTCTAAACTAAAAACAATTGTTTGGTTGTTAAGCTATGAGCTCGTATAATCGTTTCGAACAATAAAACCTATTTAGTATTGCAAAATCGGTGAGTATCGGAACGAGCCAAGATTTGTGTTTTTTTGTCAAACCAATTGAGGTCCTATACTAAATCAGTGTTTTACATGTATGCGTCTTAACGAAAAATACATGTAATGCCAATATTAGATCACAACTATTCAGAAACATCGCCTTTTCGTTGATATTCTTGTATCATTGTGTTATTTAAGAACGTTTTAGCACATTTGTGCCCCCGTGTAATAATTAGTATATAAGTCTAAAATGTGTTTAAAAATTAGCGTCCAAATAATCATGAAAGCGAAAATTTGGTGAATTAATTTTATAACATAATTTTTATATTATTAATATTTGGATTTGGGTTACGCTTTGTTAATATTTTTTATTTCCCCAATTGAAAAGGTTTTTTAAAAATTGTATTCAATGTTGTTATTTCAAATAAATATAAAGCAACAAATTACTTAACCTCTTCTGTGTATCATAAACACACGTTGCAGTACTGACACGTACATAAAGTATACCTTGAAGTCCGAGAGGTCACGTAACCGATTATATTGTTCCGTCATATTTAGGTCATAACATTTCAAAACTAATTTTAACGGCGACTTTCTGAATATGTTTTGTGTGTATGTTTAGGTGACGATTTATTTTCAAATATCCGTCATGTCTCCTCTACATATCACGAGATGCAGTACTTGTTACAGCTTGTGCGCGTCGGCGAAACACTCTTCTAACTTCATCCCGAAATCTTGACCCGGTCAGACAATAGAGAATGAAGTTAGTTGTAGAATTGGCATACAACATGATATTGACCAACGCCCACCAAGGGTCTTGTAGCTGTATTTCGCGCGGCAGATCTTTTGGTATCCAGTAAGGCTCGCCTATGAAGTAGACACACACGGGCAGGGTACAGAATATGAACACGAAGTTCAGGAGCACTAACAGGATCGTCATGTTGGACGCAATGCCCTTTCTAACCATACGATCCCCTGCAACTGCCGTAGGGTAGACTTTCTTCTTACTCAGAAAGAGCTTGAAGCCGATGCAGATGTTTCCTGTTGCCATGATGCCGAAAGGGATTAAGGAAAATTTACACAAATCGATCCAAGTCCAAACCGTTCCGAAGAAGTTTGCGTACTTATCATTAATAGGAACGCAAAGGAGTATAGTGGTGCGGTTTCCATCGGAAATTTCGACGTTCCCAAAACCATAAAGAAGATTGCAATTTATAAGCAATGACGTTGCAAGTATAGCGACGACGGAACAGATCGCAAACTTCTTCGAACAAATGCGCTTGCTTTTATGCGGGCACATCGTCGCAATAAGTCGCTCAATGGTTATGGCATTCAGAATCCAGACGGTGCAGTCAGACATAACGTACATGAGCCACCAATGGACTTTGCAGAACAGTGCACTCACGTGCCTAATGTCAAAGTCAAACGTGTACTTAAGCCATTGTCTCAAGAGCCCCACATACAACATGCTGAGGTCCACCGCAGCTAAACCAAGCAGAAACACTGTCGAGGTTGAGTTCTTGAACTTATTCTTTGAAAGAATTATTATGGACAGTACGTTCCCGATGGTTCCGAACACAATTAAAATTGGGGGAAATATCTGCCATAACAAAATCCCAACGCGCAAAGCTTCTGGCGAACGAAAGTAATTATATTGGTCACTCATTTTGTAATAGTCATAACACTCTTGATTTTCGAGAATTGAATTCAATATAAGTACATATTCGTAATCATGAAAGATACAGCGGTTATTTTCCCGTTCTTATTCCTTCGATAATGTTGCTATTGTATATTTGTCCTCCGTCCAAAGCGGAGAGACAACACAGTCTGCGATAGAACGCGAGAGCTGTTGCTTTTTTATTGGCAGAGCGAAGAGAAAAATCAAATGCAGATGACCTGGACTTGATCAGTGTGCAGCCAACAAAACATAGTATAATGGACTCTTGGATGTCGTTTAACACACTTGATATACTTAACAAAAAGGTATTTACATGTAACAGAATATGTGTACAAGATAAAAGCAGTGTTTTTCTCCTGGCATTTCTTTTTGCTATATTTGATGTGTTTGGTCTTGCGTAAAACAACTTAAGTAATCTGTATTGGTGCTTTCCTTTTCCTTCAAATTCGCTGTTCATCCAATCGCTATCCCTAGTTCGATTCAAATGTGGAACTTGCATCGACAAGAAACGCTGAAATTCCGGTTTGAGAAATATCTAATCGCAGAATTGTCTATTTCGTTAATCAATTACTATCTTAAACTGTCATTTTATGTATAGTTTTATTACTTTTGGGATAACGAACTGCAGTAATAAAATTTACATCAAACATTCACAACGGGTTTCGAACTTAGATCTTCGGGGTATATTGCGCGCGTAGTACATTTCGGTCATTGCAAAAGTGATAAATGTAAGATGTTCAACACGTGTAAACAAAATGATAAAAACACGCTCATTGGTTCTGCAAACGCTTTATAAGTTGATCAATTTCAACTGATGAGTACCCATACAGAAATAGTGTAATTGTGGCTTTTAATGTACATTCACCTTATATTTGTGGAATCTGCGAGCAACAATTATAAAAAAAGTTAGTACCTTTAAGCCGCCAGTTAAACCCACTATTAATTGTCATTTAATTATGGTCGACAGTTGCATTCCAATCTTGCTATTGACACTAATATGAACTCTATCCCTGGTGGAATGAAAACATTAAATTACAGTGTACTTTGATCAGTGCAATCGACCTGCGTTTTTTGATTAAGTATCTGTTGTCTCTTGATGTCATTGTGGCATGTTTTGTAACGGTTTCTTATTCTTGATAGAATTTACCGTGCATTAAACAATTATTTAAAAATGTTGTAAGCTGATACACGTCCTTCTGAATCTAAGGGTTCAACCTTTATAACGATTCTAAATATCTTAAAGGGACTCATCCAAAGACGCTCTTTTTTTAAATATTGTATTAAATAGTATATTTAAATATTAAGATTGTAAAGTATAATAACAAGAAAAATAACAATAACAACACAGAAGAAATTTGCCTTCATTGAGGTACGTACCCGTGACCTATAGACGAAAAAGCAAGCGCTCTACCACTACACCAGACAGACTCAGGAAGTTAATGGTAGTTTCAACGCTTTGTCTTTTTTGCCAATTGATCGATGAAACGCTATTTAAACGCGTTATTATATGCGATTACAATTGATCGTTATCAATAATTGTATTATAGTATGTCTATCAGATATTTCTAACAATTTTTTTAGACAGGAGTGTTATTTTTCTTGTGAAAAAAATGCATGTATTCTTTGATATGAGTGTAATTTTGCTAAACTTGTAGCTATATATACTTGTTATTATCCTTGTTTTCGATGGATGCTATGATCAAGTCCTATTTTTAGTGAATAATTAACAAATATAATGAACAATAAAACAAACATTTACATGTATAATAGAAATGTCTTATTGCATTGTATTTCCTTCATGGAGAAAGTAGCATAACTCCTATACAACGTTCACTTTCAAACATCTATAATACACGCATAGTAGAAAACAAAACAAAACAACAACAATTAAAAAATCTATTACTGCATTTACTTTTCTTAACTTAGAAGTAATCAATCAAACAAACAACATAAAATTTAATCCAATTTCATTTATTGTTTATAATTCTAATAAATTAATAATGTAGAATGTTTTTTGTTATATGTTGGTTAAAATATTGTTTCTCGATTGCGGCAGTTTCGTCAGTCTTTAAACCCATGCTTGATTTGTTCATTGAGAAATACCGTTCTTTGTGATAAGAAACGTGTTTCAATTTTGATGAAAGTCTAAAAAAAAACTTAGATGTTATTTAAATTAAAGACTCTCACATGTAAACTTATAATAATTGTAATCTTCCGCTTTTTTAATGAGTATTCTTTAGTAAATTGTTTAATATAAGATTATGGCAAGCGGTTCGACGCATAATGCCAAGAAACTAGGTTTCTCATGAGAACCTAGGTTCTCATTCTGAGAACCTAGGTTCTCATGAGAACCTTTGTTTTCAAATGAGAACCTAGGTTCTCATGAGAACCTAGGTTTTCAAATGAGAACCTAGGTTCTTGTGAAAACCTAGGATAACAAACGAGAACTTAAGTTCTCAGAATGAGAACCTAGGTTCTCATGAGAACCTAAGTTCTATGTGTCTATGAGAACCTAGGTTCTCATGAAAAACCTAGTTTCTCATGAGAACCTAGGTTCTCAAGCGTAAACTAATGTTTTCAAATGAGAACCTAGGTTCTAATGAAAACCTAGGTTCTCATGAGAACCTAGGATCTCATGAGAACCTAGGTTCTCATGAGAAACCTGGTTGCTTGGGATTTCGTAAACCTAGTTTCTCGTGAGAACCTAGGTTCTCATGAGAAACCTAGTTTCTTGGGATTATGCGTCGAACCGCTTGCCATAATTAACCTCCAGTTGTCTCTCATTGCTTGGTACACGCTGGCGGCATATGTGTAGAATGATAAGCAATAGACGTGAAACAGTGAATGTTACTCCCCAAGAACATTTTTTGAACAATGTTCAGACAATGCTTAGTAATATTCAACGAACCCTGTAGAAAACTTCTCGATGAATGAAATTAGTAATGTAATCGGTCGACATTGGTCTGAACACGTTAACAAAAAATTAAACTGTTTATGAAATACAGCTTTAATTGTAAATATTATTTTGAGACTAAAAATTGAAACAAATTCAGATCAATCGTTACATAATACATTCTTACAGCATTAAATGAGTTTCAGATATTCAGTTCCCTTGTTCGGGCCTCAAACGACTGTACGGTACAGTTTTCTATTTTAAGTATGTCTGGTATATAGTAAGCAATCATTATGGTAAAAATAAAATTTGTATCTCTATTGATAATGTGTAATAATGTTTTTTTTATCGTAAGATATCGGCAACACTGAGAGAAAAACTTATGCACTAAAGACTTTGCAAACCTATTTCAATAACTTGAGATATCTGCAAAAATGAAGTTCTTAACGGCGTGTTTTCATTCTGTCCAGCCCGTGTGTAATCATATGTGAATCCCATTGATCCTGCGCCCTGAATAATATGTGTCCCGTATTCCAAACGAGCAAGTTTACGCAGTCCGACGCGTAATTCTGAAAACATAGGTTCTCATGAGAACCTAGGTTCTGTGAGAACCTGGGTTCTCTGAAAACCTAGGTTCTCATAGAACCTAGGTTCTCAGAGAACCTATGGTTCCCAAATGAAAACCACGGATATGGAAAGCAGTTCGACGCATAATCCCAAGAAACTAGGTTTTTCATGAGAACCTAGGTTCTCATTCTGAGAACCTAGGTTCTCATTTGAAAACTTGGGTTCTTGAAGCCATGTGCAATCTTCAAGCGAGAACCTAGGTTCTCATTCTGAGAACCTAGGTTCTCATGAGAAACCTAGTTTCTATGGATTATGCGTCGAACCGCTTGCCATATAAGATGGCAAGTACTTTAGAACAAATTTTCTCGACGGCTCTGAAATTACCGCTCTATTATATGTTGCTGTAAGAACAAATGTTCACATATACTCGTATGCTTTGACTGTTGAAAGACCACACTGTCTCGGCATATTGTAAAATGGCGTAATCTTGCTTTTCGAAATGTTTCTCGTTATTAGTCGACGGCTTTTGAATGCATGATTTAACTAAATGTCTGACTCAAAGACTACCTCTTGCTTTAAGTTTTTTTATGAAAACAGTTATCAAAGATAATTTGCCATAGCCTTTTATTTTGTGCCCTCGAATACGTTAAATTCAACAACCAGCTCTGAATGTATGACAGTCATAAAAACATAGTACTTAACCATTTTCCATATGATATCTATGCAGTTTGACTTTGTTTATTTTCTGCGATAAAAGTTCTGAGGATTTAGTTTCCATCCATTTTACCAGTAAACTAGTTTTTACTGTGTACCCTCTACTTAAGGTTTTAAGGACTTAAAAGTGTTCGGTTTACGTACACTATTATACGATTATATAAAGCAAGCGTAATTATATAACCCTGTAATTCGCAACAGGCTTATTTTGTAAGCGGTATTCTATTCCATGAAATATCAAACGTTTGACACAATATTTTCGTTTGAAGCTCATTTACTCGATACAGTTCGTGTGATCGGATTACTTAATTGATAGATCGCGTTGCGTAAATTCTCTTTGTTAAATTAATATTTTAAGTGCGGTAGGAATGGTCTGAATATAGTTAGTTAACGAGTTACAACAACAATAACATCGTATGTGATTTCAGTGGTGTAATGTCATGTAACTTTTATTTATCTGAAGTTTGATGTATTGGCATGTGTCCTTATTTATTTCTAGAGCAAATAGTTCAATAAGTGTGCAAGAAACATATTGTCAATGTCGGCTGCTTTATTTAAATATATACAATGTAATTTAAAATATGCATACATATCTCATGACTTTAACTAGAGTAAGAAAAGAAAAAATGCGTTTTTATTGGTGTTTTTACATAATGAACTAAAATCAGTATTTGAAAGGTCAGTGTATCTTGATAGTGTTGGAATAAACAGAACAGAACAGAACTAAAAGTTTATCCGTATAACTTGAACAAGTCTAGTTCATCGTTATAAATACAACACTGACAATATATAAAGAAGAAGCACATGCATAGAAATGCGAAAGTGACAAAAATTGTATACAAAATGTGTTAAATAATGCGGATTAGGCCATTATAAACATCCTAGGAACATTATTACTTAATTAGGTGTCTAGACTCACAAATTATCTATAGTAAAAAGAAGATACCAGACAATTGTCAGAGAACAGCGAGAAGGTTTGTTATGCAACCATAATGACATCGATGATGAATATCACTTATTTTTAAATGCCCTTTTGTGCTTATGTAACGAATACATTAATTCCGAAGTATTCAAGAGTCCGTCCACGTGTGTTAATACTTAATAGCTCAAAAATGAGTAAAAAAACTGTAAATGCTCAAAATACAAAACAAAATTTCCATTTATTTAATATAAATTATTCTCTTTTCCACAAACAAAATATATGCATAATATTATAGACTGGTGCAATTATTAAACTATGTTTGATATTATGTGGTCACTATGTATTAACCCTTTGGGATATTCGCGCGAAACCAAGTTTATTTCTTGTTTGTGCTACACGATTTTTCTTCGAAATGATGTAAAATGTGTCTTTACTTCAAACGCATTTTCTTATTGTATATGCATATTAATGGCGTTTGACTTTACATGTATACGCATAAGTAAAATGGCAAACTATTCTGTTCTGTTCTTTGTTGGTGTCTGTTGTTATCGTTTTACTTTTTCACCAGCACTAAAATTGTATAAATAGTGGTATTTTGTTTAACTTTTAGATAATATTCTGAGAAATAAACTTTTATTTTGGCTTAAATTTTCTTCTGTACCGAAACATCTTCTCCAATGAAAACAACACATGACCTCATGGGTGTATACGAAGGTAGGGTGCCGTCTTAAAACATCGTTTACATGGTACATTGGTGAAAACAAAGTACCCGAGTGATAATAAACATTAAAAGTGGGAGGGGGGAATAAAAACAATTTGAATTTCACTTATAAATAAAGACATGCCATTATATAGATTCAAGAACACTTGATAAAAAAATCACTACTAACGTACATACAATCGTGTATGAGTATATGCAACGCACAGTAATGTAAAAGCTGAGAGAAAGCGATCAGAATTCATAGAAACACAAAGTGCAGCCCATTCCTTAATATTTGCGATTCCTTGTGTCAATTTCAAAATGATGGCTCCAGTAATTGTATGCAGTCACAGCACCGCAACAGTGTTCTTTAGAGGCTTGTTGCAAACAAGCATCATTGCGAGTCTACATGACAGTAAATTATATGACAAGTCGTAATAGTTAAAATGCTCAGTAATCCGACAATATCCCCAACAAATTCAATTGCAGACTGTAGATTTTTATCAAGCGATATGCACTCCATCTATTTTGTAAGTGGCTGAATTCAAAATATAAATATATTAAATAATACTGACCCAGTCAGTGGATCTAAAAAGCTCCAGGAAAAAAGTAAGCCTCAACTGTGTAAGAACCACTGACCCCTGGAGTAAAAGTCTAACGCATAGACCACTCGGCCATCTGTGCTCATACAATGAATGATGGATTTTATACTTTATATAAGTTATTCTCGTAGTGACACAAAATATAACGACAGCAACAGAACGCTAATTATTCAATCGTTTCGCGTTTGCAACGCTTGATAATTTTCAGGTTTTTAAATCGTCAAAAGTAAATGTTCAGTATTACTATTTTCTCATCAATGTGAACACCATAACGAAAAGTTGTGAATCGAAACAAGCTAACAAAAAATGTCAAATGACCAAAACGTTGAAAGGTCCCTTCAAAGGAATGCTGTAATTGAACGGGGTATATATAAATAGAAATAAATTATTATGTTCTGTATTGTATGAGCCATTAAAAGGGAGCTTATACCTTAGCTTGAGCACGTAATAGATACATCGTAATACAATAGTTTCCATGTGCCCTTTACACCCACGGTGTATACTATAGTAGACATATAATCCTTTGCAAAATTTACTTTACATGACCTGTGTTTTTAGTAACCATGTACATGTATTAGACAATAAATCAACATGGCGGACTGATTCTGGTTGCGTGTTGTGTTACGTGTTGCCAAGATAATTATTTACGCGAGACTGCACATCTAATTATCAGATGCTGGAAGATGGTCTAAGAGTAGCGGCCGTTAATAAATATATTCTTCTTGAGTCTCTTTGACAGTTCTAATTGCTTTCCGATAGAATTTTGATTGCTTTATTTGTATTATTTCAATCCCCTTTAATGCATTTTATTTTCTTACTGACTATATCTTTCTTTTTCAATATTGAAAGTTTATTTGATTATACGATATGTTTTGGTTTCGGTAGTTAATTTAATTTATTCACGAGTGGTTAAATATAATAATACTAAGATAATCCATCGAAAGCAAACTTCTTTTATTTTTTAAATAGTGATTTTTCCACCGTTTTTAAAGAGTTAAAATTGGGAATTACTTATGAACAATTACGTTTGGACCTCAAAATACAAGGTACCGGTAAAAGAAAACAAGTGGAAAATTATATATATAATTTATAACATATTATTTTATTTATTATTATGTTTGTAACAGTGATTGCTCAGTTTTAGATTTGTCTTTAAAATTTTACCCCAGTTATTGACATGTAACTCGATTGCATTTTAAGTACAACAACGTATTTAAAGCGCTCATAAGTCCGTATCCTGGGAATAGAGTCAGTTCTTGTTGTCTATGAGGGAGATCTCAAGTATACTCCCACAGTAGATCACTTTGTTTTATAGCATTCATTTACAAAATAGCTGCACATAATGACATCGCATATTTCATACATTCGCTTTTTTTTCGTTTTTTTCTGTTGGCAGCACATTCTCGGTAAAGCAGTCGCTTTTTCTTTTTAAGCTAAAAAGTATCTGTTCAAGACTGGAACACGGTGAGTATTACACATTGATAGTAGAAATAGTGAAAACATTTTGCGCCACAAATCCAATACTTTCAAAATTAAATTGGCGTTAAACAAATGTTTATGACCATACTATTAACGAATTATAGTATATTTTTACACGTATGATTTAGGATTTTGGTTGCATACGGGTATACAGATAATTGTTCATCTTCTAACATCCAAACACTTATTCGGAAGATGGAAACATTTAACGCGTAAAAGAAATATATATGGCAAATATGCAGTCAAATACCACAATATAAATATATCATAATATCTTTCGACAATTTCGTGTATGATATATAGATCTAGTCTTGAAAGCCTTTACACGTCCGCGTGTGACAAATACATGCAACAAAGCATAGCAATAATACAGTTATATTTGCTATAAGAGGTTTAAAGAGTTAAAAGATAAGAATAACCCTATGTATAGACGGGCGGACGGAGGAACTGGCATGCAGGCAGACAGACATACGCAGAAAAAGAATTCACACAATTCATAGTGTTTAGTGATGTGTAACCTATAGTATTAAACGGTGCAATCAACTTCGGTAATCGTTGTCTCCCTTGTGTGAAAACTTGAGAATGGCTGCCACCTTGGTTAAAGCTACTAGAATTTCAAGCTGTATTCAAACAGCTCTTCGGGGAACATTACCCCGCCTTGCAGTGGCAGCAAGCCTACACAACACCGTTTACATGAATCACATCGACAGATGTCCGTCAGCATGCAAAGTATTAAAGCCACAGGTATGAACCAGTGTCGCATTTTCAATGTCATTACCGATGGCAAGTGTAACGATGTTCGGACAAGGCCAATTAAAAATTTGTTGGTGAACTTAAATTGTAATGCAGACATTCCCAAAAGTGTGGTACCTGACCCACATTATAAAATCTCTTTGTTTTCAAACCAATTAGCGGATTAGACTAATTAGTCCAACAATGTTTTGAACGCTTTATTACAGGAGTTTGAAATTCTATCCATAAAGCTAATCTAATGGCTAAATAAAAAAATATACCCCTATATAGTATAAAGACTACAGGAATGAAATGCAGCAGACCCCGGACCCGCCCATTTTCCAGTAAACAAGGGAAATTACTGGAAAAACAGGGTACCCTACATCGACCCATGGTATAATATCAAAAGGCCAGTGAAAGAAACTATGAACACTGCTTACCGTGAACTACCTTCCTCTTAATTCACAATTATTCAACACTTTTCGCTCATCGTCGGATCCATTGCGTGTTGTTGTTGATTTTTAGGTTAGATTGCACTCTACCGGTACGCAGTTGTTTACCACTATCGACAAAGCGGTGGTTTGGGGGAAGTAGCTCCCGATACTAAGGAGATATATAGGATAAAAAGGATTATTAGGTGTTGCGTTAGGTGTTAGGTGTTGGGCCCTTAGCAACGATACAATTATACGCTTTTCCATTCTTTTTTACGTACCGGTAAAGTGCAATCGTCCCGTTTTTTATTCACTGCAAATCTGCCGTGTACTTTAACTTCGATGACAAAAACAGCAAGAAATATATTCTTTATTTTATATGTTATAATTAGAGCTGCAACGATTCACCAACAGCTCGATTCGATTTCAGACACTCCAATACCGATTTTTTCAATTCGATTTATCTTCAAACCTAGTTTTATCATATATTCACTCTTCTGCCTCAAAATAAACATTTCTGTTCAAAAGTGTCGCATACCTAGATTTCTTGGGCATTTGTCAAATTGTGTGTTTGTTTGATATAGTTTGGTTGGTTCAACAGTGTTTTAAAAACTGTTGAAAGTGTGTTCAATTAACATTTGTAAGAAATATTTTGCAAGAAACTCCTGTGGCTTTATCAATCGCCTTTCAAAGATTTTTTTTCACAGCAAAGTCAAATCAAGTCAAATGTCTTTATTGGTTGAAAAAAACACATTAAATGGTTCTAAGCCATAAATCAGTTGCTGTTTGTTCACGTTTACAATTTCATTGGGTGCCAAATTTATGAGGTGCCGATTTTCCGATTATGCAAAAGAAACGCAGGTTGCGGATTGTCTGGGTGCCCTTTGTTTTACAAATGAAAATGCCATGCCATGTTTCCGGTCCAAATGTTTGCAGGGCCAAAACACCCATTTTGGTAAAGGGGCCTCAACCTTTTTTATGGGAAAAAAAAAAGGTCGATTTGTCTATAGCGGATTTTAGTGAGTAACGGATAGGTTAAACGTTTTTTGCAAAATACTTTTATTATTGTTAAGATTTATAGTTTTCTATGAATTGAATACAAAAAGCCTATCATTGTTAAGTTGATTCATGTTTTTGTTGACATGTGTCAATGTTTACAACTGTTTCTTTTTTCGAAAGTAAAACAAGGTCACGTTATGTATGCACCGTTTTTGTGTCGACAGGAAAAGTGCAGAGGAATGGTTTCTTGAATTTTGCAGATTTTGTTTGGCAAACATAATGTTCATTGATGTAGTATTTTAGTATTATGTGTCCTTTACAAAAGTAAGAATGTTCAGAAACCATATTGATGCGTACCATATAAAATAAGCATGAAAGCTGCAGCTCGGGATCTAGTGAATAACGGACATGTGGTGACGGCCATATTCAGGAATGTGGGGATCGTCTCAAAATAAATATAAACTCTATTGAAGTTGTCCAATACACATGTGGTTAGCGTGTTGCTATGATATTAATTAGTGAAAATATCATTTTTTATGAAATATAATCAAATTATAACGAATAAATCGATTTCTCTGAAAACATATTTTTCACTATCAAATCTATATATATATATATATAACGAGGTATTCAACTCATAATGACCCGAATATAGGATGCATCGCTTTGAACAGCCATTACTTCATCAATTGTGTAGCGATTTCCATGCACTTGGTCTTATTAAACGCAGAAATGAATTTCCTTTCTGGAAATGTACATATATTGCAATTATATTTTACAAATGCTGTGTCAAATTTCAAGAAATAACACAATTCACATGTAATCCGATAAAGACCTAAGTGATCATGTAATGGCTGAATCAGTGTACCATGAAATTCGCGCTGTAAACAAATAATATTTTTTCTGAATTTTAAAACCGCTGGCATGTTTCAATAGGAGGACATGTGTCTATCTAGGTTTAATGGTTTAATTACTGAATGCATGGTGTTTACGTTGAAATGAGACTCAAAGTCCTTAGCTATCCGTTATACACCAATCGACTGTAGCGCAATTTTTTTCTTGTTTGGGGAAAATAAAAAATTTGTATTTCATTTGGATAATGGAGTTCATACATGAAATAAATTATGTTGGGTAGCAACAAAGTTAGGAAGGTTAAATAATAGGGGAAAAAAATAGGTGTTTTAAATCTCAATATTTGGTTTTAATAATTCTATCTGATTTCATTCATCATATAACTGTAACTGATTTCATTCATCATATATCTGTAGCTGTAAAAATAAGAATGTCAGACGTTTCCACCCCAAACTGTTTCCTCCCAAGACGTTTCCTTCCCAGACGTTTCAACCCCAAAATATTGAGATTTTGGGATGGAAAAGTATGCACTATTGTTATATATTTTGAAAATGACAAAATATTAATGTTTGTAACTTTTTTTCTAATGGGCCTATGAGGGTAATTTAAAACAATTAAATAGATCAAATTAGAAGTGATAAAAAATTAAATATTTCACTTGTATAATTATGATATTTTTTAATTAAAATAATAATAATTTAATTTTATAAATACAACTTAAATCGATTCATTACTCAAAACGTGTTATTGTGACCATAAATTATAGCCAATTAAGAACCATTTGAGGTGTTTCTTTGATGTGTAAGTTGTTTATATGCAATTAATGCCATCACATGCGGTCTTAATGCAATAAAGTGTTTCTTTAATTGGCAATTAGTAAATTTCATTGTGTTATATGAAATATGAACGTGTCTTTGATGTCCTTTGAACTTCAATACATTTAATTAGTATATTTCTTTACACGTTATACAATAATGTAGTTTGTACTTTTGTTTTCTTTTGATTCCTACTTAAATGTCCTAAGTGGGATAAATAATTAATTTGAGTGTTTCTGTACTTGTATATATATACCGAAGAAATTTATGCAGATTCATAACATGCTTGTATATAAATTAATTTCTGTCAAAATACAGTTCTAATATAATAAAAATGTTGGCTGGATTTAAGTGATACTTTTGACTACCGTGTTCAATTGTGATTTTTTTTTGTTCTTTCATGATTTTATGAAAAAGTCGGTATAATAACAGGCTTTTTCCACCCTATGCCACGGGTCCGAAATTTTGCCCCATTCCCAATGCAATCTGGTTGCTTTTTTCCCAATTAAAAAAAATTCCCAATTCCATAAAAAAAAAAAATTTTTTTTTTTTTTTTTTCCTTAAAATATATAAGTTATATAAAACCTGATCCGGTGTAGAAATTAGAAAGTGTTGCAAAATGAAATTATCTGTTGCCTTGAATTTGTTTTAAAAACTGTAAAATATGTTAATGATTATTTAAGACTTTCCTTATTTTCCTCAAAATCCGTCGCTTCGCACGATTTTTTTCACCTCAAAAAAGGCCAGGCCTTTTCCCGAAATTCAGATTAAAAAACCTGCACTCATCTCACATGTTCATAATACTTTGTAAAATTTTAATAAAAAGTTATCAAAATAGTCGTTATTTACCAGTTAACGGCTTCTTTGAAATATAAGAAACACTATTTACATGCGATAATTTTCCCCAATTGAGCCAATTTTGCAAATAATTTCTTTCCAAAATGGGAGTTTTCACGACGCGAAATTCCCAAAATTCCAGTGTGGCGTATTCCCAAAATGGAGCGGAAAAAGCCTTAATAATTAATCAAGTTGGTGCGGCATAAGTTGTTTATATAATAATTGTGTATTTGATTGACAGCCTAATTGACACTTTACACCTAACTGATTGAATTACAGTTTAATCGCTTCCTTGTTTATCACCTTGTTGATGAAATTATTCCTAATCCCAAAACATCAGGGTTGACTGTTGTTTATTAAGTGTCTGTTTGAAAAGTATGATTGAAAAAGTTTAAATAGCAATAAGACATGCAACAATAAACATTAGACATGAGTTTTGTCTTTACTAATTTAAGTCCAACTTTCACTTGAATTACACAATAACTGAGTTTCTGAAGATGTTGAAGTACTGATCATTTCAGATGTCGTCATATTTATCATTTTTAGGCTGCAAGAGTCAATCTGCGTCAGTATTCAGCTCAACCTAAAACTAAGGAAGCCATTGCACAGAGGGTTATGAAAATCATCCGGGATTATGATAAAATAAATGCTGAAAAGGTAGTCTTCTTTTTCAGATTCCATCATTACCAATCTCTCGAACCTATGCCCAGAAGGTGCCCTTGTCAATTGCAACTGTTCGTGAAAGAGTTCTTTTGGTTTTGCGACTATATGATAAAATTAATGCTGAAAAGGTATACATTTCTAGAGATCATTTAAGGTCATAATAAAAGGACTTGTTCACAGATTGAGGAAATGATAATCTCCACACTTTTTGTAATGGATTCACAAAATATAGTTACACTAAAATCAGGAAGTGAAATAATTCTAATGATGTTTCCGCATACTTAAAATATAGCTTTGTCCATGAATAATCATTATTTGAAATGGATAAAATTGTGAAGCGTCTACATTTAATAGTTCTGATTGATGATATTGTTTATGTTTAATGTTGTTACAACACATGGTTCACTTATATCAAGTTTAAAATATAGAAGATTACTGTCAGGATCCCCATAGTGTATTGGTTACCGTAATGGCCTTTTAATAAAAGCCCCACGTGGGACAAACAAATTCCCTTGTTTTCTTCCTAATACTCTTGTTTTTATTATAGTAAGGCTGTACAGTTCTGTGATTAACTTGGTCTTTAAAGGGATATACTGACAAATTTCAAAAATACCCCAATCAGGGAACAAGTCCTTTTTATTCTAACACTGATACATTTCATTCACATAAAGGAAAATATCCTTTTTTCCATTATTTATGATTCATAATGGGATTAGCAAATGTAATTATGATTTAGAATACCATTTCTCATATTGTTTATACTTTTTGCCATTAGTGAAGAGTATATTTCTTTTAAGTTTTTAATCTTTTTATTGTACTCTCAAGATTTAAATTGTTATCTCCTATCTTCTTGGCACTTTCAAACCGTTGATGTTTCTGCTACAGCTTACCGAGACCTCACACTTCATGAATGACCTTGGACTGGACAGTCTGGACCATGTTGAGGTCATCATGGCCATGGAGGATGAGTTTGGTATGCTGCATTTTATGCCACCACTGAGTGGGAGGCATTAAGCATTGCACTTGTCGGTCGGTACATACCTATGTCCCACTTAAGTTTTCAACTCCTCTTTAACGATGGAATGAATCTTGCTAACACTTCCACAGTTAATGACCTTAATGTGTAGATGGTAGTTGATAAACGAATTATGGCTGCAACTAGGTTTTCTTTCAAGAATTATGGCTTCAATCCGTTTTTCCACTGTAGGATAAATAATGTTTTTTTGTTGTGTTTTTTAGCTCACCTGAGCACAATGTGCTCATGGTTGTGCTCATGGTGAGCTATTTTGATCGCCATTTGTCCGTCGTGCGTCCTTCGTCAACATTTGCCTTGTGAACACTCTAGAGGCCACATTTATTGTCCGATCTTCATGAAACTTGGTCAGAACATTTGTCCCAATGATACCTCGACTGAGTTCGAAACTGGGTCATGCTGGGTCAAAAACTAGGTCACTAGGTCAAAAAAAAAGAAAAACCTTGTGAACACTGTAGAAGTCACATTTGATGCCCAATCTTTATGTAACTTTGTCAAAATGTTTTTCTTAATGAAAAGTTGGTTGAGTTTTAAAATGGTTCTGGTCCATTTAAAAACATGGCGGCCAGGGGGCAAGGCAGTATTCCTTATATGGCTATAGAGAAACCCCTTGTGAACACTCTAAAAGTAACAATTTTTGCTTAATCATCATGAAACTTGGTCAAAACATTGGTTTCATTGATATCTCGGACAAGTTCGAAAATGGTCCAGATCGGTTTAAAAACATGGCCGCCAGGGGGCGGGGCAGTTTTCTCTATATGTATATAATGAAAACATGTGAACGCTCTAGAAGTCACATTTTTGGCCCAATCTTCATGAAATTTGGTCAGAACATTTGTTTCTTAGATAGGATGGTTGAGTTTGAAAATGGTTCGGATCGGTAAAAAAACATGGCAGCCAGGGGGCAGGGCAGTTTTGCTTATATGGCTATACAGTTAAACCTTGTTAACACTCTTGGAGTCACATTTATTGTCCAATCTTCATGAAACTTGGTCTGAACATTTGTTTTTATGATAGCTAGGCTGAGTTTGAAAATGGTTTTGGTCTGTTGAAAAATATGGCCGCATGGGGGCAGGGAGCTTTGCTTATATGGCTATTGTGAAACCTTGTTAACACTCTAGAAGTAACATTTATAGCCCAATATTCATGGAACTTGGTCCGAAGATTTGTTGTATTGATAGCTTGGCTGAGTTCGAAAATGGTTACGGTTTGTAGAAAAACATGGCCGCCAGGGTAGCGGCAGTTTTCATAATATGACTATATTAAAACCATGTTAACACTCTAGTTGTAATGCGGATGTTGGTGCACAATGATGATGATGATGATGATGATGATGATGATGATGATGATGATGATGATGATGATGATGATGATGATGATGATTATGATTATGATGATTATGATGATACTGGTAATGGATTCAGAAACATTAACCACAACCCAAATATCTAATTATAATTATTGCATTACTCAAATTAATTATTGCCATTAGGCCAACATTTTTTATTAAAATGATTTTCGGATTTTTTTTCCAAAAAGTGTCGGGTAGGAGGACGGAAAAAAAAAAGATGGGTGACCAAATATGCACTCATTTTAAAAATGTTATGGTATGAAGTTCTTTTTACTAAGCAACCACAGTGATTTTTTTTCAAACATGTTGATGTGCAAAACCATCATAATCAGACTGTAGGTCTTGATGTGCTGTTTTTAAATTAGTTTGAATTTTGAAAATATCTTAACTATATATATATAAGTTCAAAAGTTATGCAATCTTTTCACTTGTCTATAATAAACTTTTTGGTGATTTTTTGATGTGTTTTTTCACAAGCAATCCATATGTTGCATTAAAAATACTTTATCTCCACAAACAACCAATAAGCTTTTGAGGTTTAAAAGAAACATTTATAGTTTATTGCCCAGTAAAAATCAATACCGCAGACAAATACAAATAGCATAATAAAACGCTTTTCAGGGGTTTCACTGCCCCTAAAAAAGTTGTCGCCACTTTATTGCGGTGTGAAAACCGCCCGTAATTCAAACTTAATCAATAAGGACAATCATTTAAGGAACCTTACTACATTAATGAATAATGGCATTTACTATATTTTTTATTACTCTGAGAAGTATGTTAATACATAAATAACAATAAGTACCTTCATAAGTCTTGATATTAAAAGCTTTATTTTTATATAACTAACATTTTTTCCACTTTAGATAAACCAGATAACCAACGTAATATAATAACGTTAACAATAATGTAACAGTATGCTGCATAAATGTTTCAGAATTATTTATTAAAACCTAGAATCACACAAATATATATCATCTGAAAGGAAAAATAAATCAAACATCAGAAAATAAAGCATCTCAATTCAAATTGTTAAACAGTTTATACATTTAATCATTTGGACATATATACATCAACTTCTGTTTATTATCAAATTTCACAAATTCTAAAACAACACCTTTTGTTAAAAGGTTTTCTGTTAGTTGTGGCGGTTGATTTCCAGGTTCAATTAAATGAATATTTTTTCACATCTTTTTCTTGACAGAAAGACCCAGGATAATTGCCACCATCCATTCTTGTTGTCTGAAATAACACAAAACATATTTGTACACAGTATATACAACAAATCAACACATAAATGTCACTATCTTTATATATGTCCGAATTTTAACATATCCGAAATATAGTACATCGAGTGAAGGACCTACGTTTGATTTCAGAAATAGTTGGTATCTTAATTAAAATATATCGTTCCCAGAACATTTTAATATTGGAACGGTTAAACACAAATGCCTGTTGAAACAAGTTAACATGTATTTTTGTCATGGTATTGATTAAAGAAATAGCGTCCCTAATAATCGTTATAATTATTGATCTTCTTGACAGTTTATCCCAGGATAACATAATTGATAGTTCAATGTCATAAAGGAGTTGTTAATCCGATAATAACCCCCATAAACTTGACTATTTTATTTGGACATTCATGGTTTGAAATCGTTTTAGAAACTGTTGATTTTGCGATTTTTCAACTTTTGGTACGAACCAGTTCGGAACAAAACCAAAGTTTCGTACCCATTGAAAATAACGAAAAAACACATATTATATGCACAAATTCGTCACTACAACTACATTAAACAACACATAAAATTTTATTCTCTAAAATATAACCGTATTTGTGCGTAACATATGGAATGTTTAAAGTTGATAGGCGTAAATGGGTTTCGCATTTCGAGCACCTGTTAAATTAAAATCGTTCTTTTCTTATTGCTTTCATAATATTTTTTATTCATTTTAATACTATCAATTTTATAAAATTGTAAAGAAATAATAAAATATTTACTTACAAATCGATTCCATTCAGGATTTAATTTGACGGTTGCATAATTATTGGGAAATTAGCAGACTTTGCTGATGAAAGCGTTGTAGCGTTCATCAACTTCTTGCACAAACAATGATGGCGTAGCTGTTGGTAAATTCCAGCACATGTACACGATGAAGGAGGTTCGCGTATTAATGTGGGTAATTAAAACTGGGTTTATTATGATGATTTATAACTCATTTGAACTTTTTCTTAAACCTGGCAAGCGTTTCATGTTTAAAAGCCACCTTTTAACAATTTCGTCAAAAATTGGAGTCGGCGGGTCTGAAAATCATTTTATTAAAAAATTCTGGCCTTACTTATGATTGTTATCTATATCTTTGCAGAAATTTAACATAGTGGTAAAACCAATAAAACAACAAGAAGTGTTACATATGAATCTTATTTGACTTTTTATTCACTTATCCTAGGCTACTGTCTATAAAACTCATTTATACCTGTGCTTGCATTGTTGCCAGGTGGTAATTGTGTAAGACTCCTGGAAATTGACCCCAATTAACTGGGCACTTTCATCAAAGAACTTTGTGTTGATGTTACATGTAGATGGAAACCATTCATAAGATAAAACATTACAACTAAATGAAATGTTTTACCCCTACAACTTTCAGTTAGTCAGTAGTATGTTTGTGATAATGAAAGATTTGTGATTTTAGCAGGTTTTATTGTTGTTTCAATTGGATATATCAATCTTAGGTGAGTTCTAAAATTGTTCCAGTTGTTTAAAAACAATTGTCAAAAATATGAACAATTTGGTAGTAAAAAAACAACAACTTATCACATCCTTTAAGAAGCAGAAACAGCTGTTTGAAGAAAAGTTTTTTTGCATTTGTATTTGCAAAAAAAATGTATTTATGCTACAGATTTTTTGTGCATTTAAATTACAAATAGTTTGATAGTTGTTTCTATGTCCCCCACTATAGTAGTGGGGGACATATTGTTTTTGCCCTGTCTGTTGGTTGGTCTGTTGGTTGGTTGGTTTGCGCCAACTTTAACATTTTGCAATAACTTTTGCTATATTGAATATAGCAACTTGATATTTGGCATGCATGTGTATCTCATAGAGCTGCACATTTTGAGTGGTGAAAGGTCAAGGTCATCCTTCAAGGTCAGAGGTCAAATATATGTGGCCAAAATCGCTCATTTTATGAATACTTTTGCAATATTGAAGATAGCAACTTGATATTTGGCATGCATGTGTATCTCATGGAGCTGCACATTTTGAGTGGTGAAAGGTCAAGGTCATCCTTCAAGGTCAGAGGTCAAATATATGTGGCCCAAATCACTTATTTTATGAATACTTTTGCAATATTGAAGATAGCAAATTGATATTTGGCATGCATGTGTATCTGATGGAGCTGCACATTTTGAGTGGTGAAAGGTCAAGATCAAGGTCATCCTTCAAGGTCAAATATATGGGTCAAATTTGCTCATGTAATGTCACTTCTGCAATATTGAAGCTAGCAATTTTATATTTGAAATGCATGTGTATCTCATGGAGCTGCACATTTTGAGTGGTGAAGGGTCAAGGTCAAGGTCATCCTTCAAGGTCAAACGTCATATAGGGGGACATTGTGTTTCACAAACGCATCTTGTTTATATGATACATTTTCGAATGTCTTGTGTGTGTTTACTTCTATATTTGCACACATTTATAACTATAAGAAAGATCAAGACATTAGTGATGTTTTGTACTATAAAAGAAGATCAATATTGAAATTTCTAGTTGCTGTACATATTCGCATACTCATTTACTTTTTAGCTCGACTATTATATATGAAATATATATAGTGGAGCTATTTTAGTCACCACGGCGTCTGCGTTAGCGTTAGCGTGCAAATGTTAAAGTTTTCGTTCTACCCCAAATATTTTCTTTGTCCCTTGACATATTGCATTCATATTTTGCATACTTGTTTACAAACATTACCCCAACCTATAAAGAAGAGCAGACAACTCTATCAAGCATTTTGTCATAATTATGGCCCCTTTTCCACTTAGAATATGCAGCAAATGTTAAAGTTTTCGTACTACCCCATTTATTTTCATTGTCCGTTGACATATTGCTTTTATATTTTGCATACTTGTTTACCAACATCACCCCAACCTATAAACAAGAGCAGACAACTCTAACAAGCATTTTGTCATAATTATTGCCCCTTTTATACTTAAAATATGCATATTATTGATAAATCTATGTTAAAGTTTGCGTACTACCCCAAATATGTCCTATATCCCTTGACATATTGCTTTTATATGTTGCATACTTATTAAGCAACATGACCCCAACCTATAAACAAGAGCAGACCACTGTATCAAGCATTTTGACATAATTATGGCCCCTTTTACACTTAGATAATTGAACATTTTGCTTAAATTGCCATAACTTCTTTATTTATGATCACATTTTATTATTACATTGACAAAACAACACTTACTTGAATACCACAAATGGATTCCACCCAAACAACTTATACCCCACGCCCCTACCTATGAATCCCTTCCCCCCCCCCCCCCCAACTCGCTTCCCCCAACCTCCCCCCCATATTTTTTTTAACATTAACTAATAAATTACCACATCCACATTAAACCCCCCTTTCATCACCCCCTACCCCCCCCACCCCCCCCCCCCCCCCCCACCCCCACCCACCATCCCCCCCCCAATTTTTTTTTTTAACATCATCTAATAAATTAAACCAACACCCACATTAAACCCCCCCTCTTCACCCACACCACCCTACCCCCCACCTCCCAATTATTTTTTTTAAACATCATCTAATAAATTACCACACCCCACATAATACCCCCTCTCCCCCCCCCCCCCCCCCTATCCCCCCTACCCCCCTCCCCCCAAAAATATTTTTTTTTCCTATTTTTTATTTTTGAAAGATCATCTAATAAATTATTGAATATGAACACTTTCCCCACGATGGCTTACGTTATACTGTCAAGCACTCGAATAGTCGAGCGCGCTGTCCTCTGACAGCTCTTGTTTATAAATGACTTTGATATATGATAACAATTCAACATATTTATTTTAATTATGCAAAATTTATTTTACAAAAACACAACCTCTTGAACAAATACGGTTGTTTTCAGAATCTAAAAGTGTTCTTGCTAAACATATTGTAAACAATCATCCCCTATAAGATGCTGAGATGCTTATCTCATGATCTCATATTTGGAAAACAATTTGTTGAAAAATGTACTTCCATTTTCTTTTGCTCAGATGCTCATTATTAAATTACTGTCCTCATATTACTTTTAACGCATATATGTATATTATCTGCCGGAACAGCAAGCCTTTTCTTTTCACAAAACAACGTTAACAACCCTTGTTTCCTGGATACAACGGTTTGAGTTCAAAAATGGTTTTGATCCATCTAGTAACATGACCGCCAGGGGGTGTGGTCATTTTCCTTATATTTAGATACTGAAAGAGCCTGTGAACACTCTAAAAATCACATTTTTTGGCCAATCATCATAAAACTTGGTCAAAACATTGGTTTTATTGATATGTCGGATGAGTTTGAAAATGGTCGTGATCAGTGGAAAAACATTGCCGCCAGGGGATGGGGCAGTTTTCTCTATTTGTTTGTAAGAAGCATTTTCCTTATATATATATTTTTTTTTAAATCTGGGTATTAAAAACATGGCTGCCAGGGTGGGTGGGGTAATTTTCTATATAGGCCTATAGTTTGGAACACCTTATTTTTAAAGTCAGTCTTGTCATACTAATAACTTAAAATATTTGCTGAAGAGTTTTAATCTTTGTTTCTTTCCATCTAAGTATCTCAGGTGAGCGACCCAGGGCCCTTTGGGGCCTCTTGTTTCATGTCCTTTTTAGCTCGACTATTATATATGAAATATATACAGTGGAGCTATCCTAGTCACCCCGGCGTTACCGTTACCGTTAGCGTTAGCATGCAAATGTTAAAGTTTGCGTACCACGCAAAATATTTTCATTGTCCCTTGACATATTGCTTTAATATTTTGCATACTTCTTTACCAACATAACCCCAACCTATAAACAAGAGCAGACAACTGTATCAAGCATTTTGTAAGAATTATGGCCCTTTTTATGCCCCCCTTCGAAGAAGAGGGGGTATATTGCTTTGCTCATGTCGGTCGGTCGGTCTGTCGGTCGGTCGGTCCGTCCACCAGGTGGTTGTCAGACGATAACTCAAGAACGCTTGGGCCTAGGATCATGAAACTTCATAGATACATTGATCATAACTCGCAGATGACCCCTATTGATTTTGAGGTCACTAGGTCAAAGGTCAAGGTCACGGTGACCCGAAATAGTAAAATGGTTTTTGAATGATAACTCAAGAACGCATACGCCTAGGATCATGAAACTTCATGGGTAGATTGATCATGACTTGCAGATGACCCCTATTGATTTTGAGGTCACTAGGTCAAAGGTCAAGGTCACGGTGACCCGAAATAGTAAAATGGTTTCCGGATAATAACTCAAGAATGCATACGCCTAGGATCATGAAACTTCATGGGAAGATTGATCATAACTCGCAGATGACCCCTATTGATTTTGAGGTCACTAGGTCAAAGGTCAAGGTCACGGTGACCCGAAATAGTAAAATGGTTTTCGGATGATAACTCGAGAACGCATACGCCTAGGATCATGAAACTTCATAGGTAGATTGATCATGACTTGCAGATGACCCCTATTGATTTTGAGGACACAAGGTCAAAGGTCAAGGTCACGGTGACCCGAAATAGTAAAATGATTTTTGGATGATAACTCAAGAACGCTTTTGCCTTGGATCATGACACTTCATAGGTACATTGATCGTGACTCGCAGAAGACCCCTATTGATTTTCAGGTCACTAGGTCAAAGGTCAAGGTCACAGTGACAAAAATCGTATTCACACAATGGCTGCCACTACAACGGACAGCCCATATGGGGGGCATGCATGTTTTACAAACAGCCCTTGTTTCACTTACAATATGCATATTATTGATAAATCTATGTTAAAGTTTGCGAACCACCTCAAATATTTTCATTGTCCCTTCACATATTGCTTTCATATTTTGCAAACGTCTTTACCAGCATGACCCCAATCTATAAACAAGAGCAGACAACTTTATCAAGCATTTTGTAAGAATTATGGCCCTTTTTCCATTTACAATATACATATTACTTTAGTTACATTGCCATTACTTCTTTATTTGTGATCAGATTTTATTAAGACTTTGACAAAACAACACTTACCTGAATACCACAATGGATTCCACCCAAACAATACCCCACGCCCCAACCCAGAATCCCTGCCTCCCCCCCCACCCAATTTTTATGCCCCCCTTCGAAGAAGAGGGGGTATATTGCGTTGCTCATGTCGGTCTGTCTGTCGGTCGGTCTGTCGGTCCGTCCTTCAGGTGGTTGTCAGATGATAACTCAAGAACGCTTTGGCCTATGATCATGAAACTTCATAGGTAGATTGATCATGACTCGCAGATGACCCCTATTGATTTTGAGGTCACAAGGTCAAAGGTCAAGGTCACGGTGACCCGAAATAGTAAAATGATTTTCGGATGATAACTCAAGAACGCTTTTGCCTAGGATCATGACACTTCATAGGTACATTGATCGTGACCCGCAGATGACCCCTATTGATTTTCAGGTCACAATGTCAAAGGTCAAGGTCACAGTGACAAAAATCGTATTCACACAATGGCTGCCACTACAACGGACAGCCCATATAGGGGGCATGCATGTTTTACAAACAGCCCTTGTTTTTTGTTGTTTTTTTCCCTTTTTTTATTTTTGATATATCATCTAATAAATGACCACACCCCACATTATACCCCCTTTTCACCCCCCCCCCCCCCAAAAAATTTTTTTTTTCCTTTTTTATTTATTTACTTTATTTTTGAAGGACCGTCCAAACTTCCCACCCAAGCTATTGCTATCAAACTTGAAATAAAATAAATTTAGTTTGTTTTATGTCTTTACAAATGTTCAATAGATTGTGGAAAATATACCTGAACTATTACCTTGACCTTTTTGAATAATTTGAACAATTACCTCATGATGGCTGATGTTGTACTGTCAAGCACTTGAATAGTCGAGCGCGCTGTCCTCTGACAGCTCTTGTTTACTACTTATTTGATATTGCTCAAATTTTCACAGTTGATTGACCTTAATGCATAGATGATCTGAATGCTTTCCGTTGATAATTTTGCAAGAACCATGTACTTCAGAACTAGTGTTTAAACAACCATCCAAATTCCAAAGCCTGCCAGGTGTAGGAAGTTATGTGTTAGCTTTCACTTCAGAAGGCCTTAGGTTGGAACCTTAAGGCATTTATGTTTTGAATTTTTTTTTCCTTGTTAGTTTAATTATTTAAATCTTTTTTAAATATTAAAGATTGTTTGTACATTTATAAAATGACATCAGTCACAAATATTAAAATCTGTAAGTGTTAACAAGTTCCTTTAATCCCATAGTTTTCAGTGTTAGACAAAACAAAATAACTAGATTGATTAAACTTATTCTGTATGTCAGTAGAATAGTTTTGCTTTCCCCCTTTTCCTCTTTGAACAGCATCCTTTACTTTTTTGATCCTAGATCATTCCCTTGTAATGGGATAGTTTCTAAACATGCAATGTCGGTAAGTGGTCTGGAGTAAATCAGAATTAGCCTTGTAATGTATACTCTGTTTCACATGTCAATAGTGCCAATAGTGTATAATTCCTCCCCACAGAGTACTGTACAACATATGGAACATTATATAATTTAAACAATGAAATGTTTTCTGAACAAATATATGTAGTATCATATTGGAATATGAAAATAGAAAATGAATATAGAAAAGTACATGACTTAAAACACTGATATTTTTCAGGCTTTGAGATCCCGGATGTTGACTCAGAACGCTTGATGACTCCAAAGGACATAATTGTTTACATATGTGATAAGGAAGATGTCTTTGAATAGAGGTATTTCATACATTTACATTGAGTTTGGTTCGTTGTCGATAATGATATTTTGTTCTTTTTCATCCCCAGCCTCAATGGAGGGGGATTGCAGGAATGTCTGTCAGTCTGTTTGTAACATTATTTTGTCCACCCTATATCTTATATACCCTTTTAAATATTTTTAAAATGCATGCTCTAATGTGAAGGTCAAGGAGATGATAAGCAGAAGGCATCAGTCAGTTGCATAAGTTTAAGGTGAATCTCACTCTTAAAGGTCAAAAGCTTTAGCCTTTATTTTTGTGTTCACTCCATATCTCTGATATTCTGTATTCTATTTCATGAAACCTGTCTTAGACAATCTATTGAAGGTATGAGCAAGACATAAGGCTATGAGCAAATCACATGGCTGGATGCCATGCTTTTACTTTCAGGTCAAAAGTTTGAAGATCCATTTTTGTGTTTCCCCCATGTTAAACCTATTGAAATTAAATAATTTTTATTAGACTTTGCTAAAATGGTAATGTCATTGACATTATGTGTAGAAGGCATGAGTCAGTCAAGCCTGATTAGGGTAAAAAAAACACTTGAAAATGTTTTATCCTAGTATTCGTGACTGGTCCATCATCATGTCATCTTTATTTTGTGAAGGATTTTAATGAAGTTAAAACAAAGTTTAGTTCATTGAGGAGATGGGAAGGCATGTGTCATTCATAACTCTCCAGGAATGAGCCATATTTGACGATCAGAAAATTTAAGCTTCCTTTTTTGCTCCATATCTCTTGTAAACTTTGAGGGGTTTGAAATGTATAGGTTCAGGAGCCATGGGCTTTATGTCACCCAAAGGTGAAGGCAAATCATAAGTTATATGTTTAAGCCTGATTTTCATGTCAAACTTTTAGCTCACCTGAACACAAGGAGCTGATGGTGAGCCTTTTTGATAACCTTTCGTCCGTTGTTCTTCGTGCATCATCAATATTTTTCTTTTGCAAACTCTGGAAGCCACATTTATTTCCAAGCATCATGAAATTTGGGAATGAAATGAAATCTTGAATTAGTTTAACTGGCTCACTTGGGGTTTAAAACTATGTCACAAGGTCAATTAAGAGGAAAAGTTTTAAGACACTCTAAATACCACATTTATTGCACAATCTTCATTAGAATTGCTGAGAAAAATAGTTCGATGAAATCTTGCAAAATTGTAAACTTGGTCATGTTGGGTAAAAAGAACAAGTTGACCAGTGCAAATCATAGGGAAATTTGAATACTAGAGGCCATATACATAGCACGACTTCTAGAAACTTGGTCAGAACACTTGTCACTATGATATTTCAGCTGAGTTTGAATCTGGGATACTTGGGGTCATAAAATAGGTCACAAGGTCAAATTAAAGAAAAAGCTTGTTAACACTGTAGAGGCCATTTATATTGTCCAAGCATCATGGAACTTGGTCAGAACATTTGTTCCAATATTTTCTTGGCAGCGTTTCAAACTGGGGCACGTTGGGTAAAAAAACTGTTATCACTTGGTAAAATAAAAAAAAAGCTTGTAAACACTCTAGAGGTCTTATTTATTGCCCAATCTTTATGAAACTTGGTAAGAATATTTGTCCCTATTATATCTCGGCCGAGTTTGCAAGTGGGAAATAATAGTTCATTAGTCAATAATATCTTGGCCAAGTTTAAAACAGGGTCACTAAGGGTCAAAATTTAGGTCACTAAGTCAAATGAAGGGTAAATCATATTTTGTGACATATTGATCTCGTCCATTGAAAAACATAAGGCTGAGTACTTACTTTTAAGTGGCTGTAGTAAAACCATTTGAACACTTGAAAAGTAATATTTTATTTTATGAAACTTGCTCAGAATATTTTAAAATAGGTTTTTATGATATAAGGGATGATCTTGCAAATGAAAGTGGTTTGCCAAAAGAATTACGGCAATTTGTTGGAGCAGTATTTGTTATTGTGAAACCTTGTGAACACTATCTGCTCAGAACAGATTGATTCCTTGAGGTCTCATGTTCGGGCCTTAATACCATTTTATTTATCTCTGCGCGATTTCCCAATACCTTTTCTTTAAAGTTTTCTCAAGGAAAATTTTCTCAAATGTTTTGAATCTTTTTAATAGCTCTAGTTGAAATCAACTAATGTCATTTCAACAATACGGTCATTTTAAAAGGTCAATATTGAAGCTTTAAGTCTTTTTAATGTTTCATTAGCCTATTTGTTAAACTTGCATCATACACTCCACAGTCAAGGACACCACTTGAAGGTAAAAAGGATCATGGTGGAGAATATAGTTGTCTGATAGACTTGTCTTGTCAAAGTTTTAATATGTCTTGAGTATGGCTCCCATTTCGGTGGGGGTTATTTCTGAGCACCTCTCTGTTGACCAAATGGTTGGTCAGTGGGTCCATAGACCGTTAAAAAGGTTATGCCAAAATGCAGCGTTTCATCAAGCAATAAAATTGTTCATGATTACATGGATGTTATCTTTGAAAGTTAAGAACAAACCTACATCACCTGACCTCAGTTTGACCATGACACTTATATACTTTGAATATGTGAAACTTGCCTCAAATGTTAGCTTCGAGACGATCTGCAGAAGGCCTGAGTCAGTCATGCAGACTTCATGTTAATGTTGTACTGTAAGTGCAAAGGTTTTAACCTCTGTTTTAGTGTCTGCTCCATATCGCCCCTTAGTGTCTGCTCCATTATTATCTCCCATACCTTTGGAAGGGTTGTCATTAAACAGTAAGCTAAAATGTTAAGTTCATTTAGATGATGTACAGAAGGCGTAAGTTGTTCATGCTGGCTTAAAATCAGGGTCACCACTTCAATGTAAAATGTATTGGGAATATAGCTGTCTTTTGGACTGACTTTCTAGTGGTATAATTATGTGTTTTCATTATAAATGTTTCAGGTTATTTCCTCTGATTGTTGCTTGACGGAAGACACTCGAGCAGAATAAAGCTGTTTCTAATGACGATCATTAACACAGGATGGACTTTTTATCCAGCAAGAAGGAGATAAAATAGTTTTATAATTAGTGTTCCGTTCTTTGACAACAGATTAAAAAGTGTAAATTATGGGGAGGGGACTAGTATTCACTAATTAATGTGTTTTTGAATCACGTTAAAGAGAAAATGAAGGATAATTATGGTTGTTATCAAAGATATTTCCTTTTGCAAATTTTTCTTGAAAATAGTTAAAACCCAAATTAACAGAATTAAACCGTGTCCTTGAAATGTTGCAGGTTCATAAAAGATTCTTTGATTAAGAAAACAACTTCAGAATGTATGTGTTTGTTGAACAATTGTGCTTCTATTATTTAGATTTGTTGTTTGATATTAAACACATGTGTTTAACCATGTATATATTGTGTTGTTTTTTTTAAACAACCTTAATTGTTTTGACAGACAGACAGACATTTTATTCAAGACTTGTATATAGTGTACATAGTACATTGTCTAAATACATACATTTACCAATATGGCTATCATGAAACCTTGCGAACTCTATAGATGTCACATTTATTGCCCACTCTTTATATAACTTTCACAGAATATTTTTTTAAATGATAACATTTTAGTTCAAAAACGGGTTGCATGGGGTCAAAATTTGGGTCGTTTGGTCACATCAAGAAAAGACTTTTGAACAGACATACCAATGTGTTTGTTTTATCAGGGCTTACACATTTTCCTCGCTGATACATTTCAAGTGATAAGTGTCCGTCAAGTTCACAGATTGATTTCAGAATGTAAAATACAGTAGGTCAGTGTAACTTCCTCTGATAAACAAGGGCTGTTTGTAAAACATGCATGCCTTTCATATGGGGTCTCTGTTGTAGTGACAGCCTTTATGTGAATATGTTTTTTATCACTGTGACCTTGACCTTTGACCTAGTGACCTGAAAATCAATAGGGGTCATGATCAATGTACCTATGAAGTTTCATGATCCTAGCCATAAGCGTTCTTTAGTTATCCAGAAACCATTTTACTATTTCGGGTCACCATGACCTTGACCTTTGACCTAGTGACCTGAAAATCAATAGGGGTCATCTGCGAGTCATGATCAATCTACCTATCAAGTTTCATGATCCTAGGAATAAGCGTTCTTCAGTTATCATCCGGAAACCATTTTACTATTTCGGGTCACCGCGAACTTGACCTTTGACCTAGTGACCTCAAAATCAATAGGGGTCATCTGCCAGTCATGATCAATGTACCTATGAAGTTTCATGATCCTAGGCCCAAGCGTTCTTGAGTTATCATCCGGAAACCACCTGGTGGACGGACCGACAGACCAACCGACATGTGCAAAGTAATATACCCCCTCTTCTTCGAAGGGGGGCATAATAAACATACCATATACATCCTCATTTCAACTGGTACATTATCGTCATCATCATTTTCAACAAACTGGGATGACACGTTAATTGCAGTGCAATATTGGAAACATGTAATTCACAATAAATGGATCTTTACAATATAAAGAAGTGAAACTCCAGCTGCTGGAGCAGTGTTGCATTCTCAATATATACAATAAGTTGGTCCTTTATTTAAGGCAATTGACCAATTGCCAAAACAGCACAATATGAAACAACATACACACATAGAAGAATAAATCTGGGGTCACTGCCTTGGAACGTTCAATGCAAAGAATTAGGGTTTTAAACTGGTTTTAGAGCGCTCAACCTCACACTTGGCATAGCAATATTCATGATGCATATAAGTGTAAATAAAATTTAACCTCCTAGCATTGCAACTCAAATCAAACGATAATAAAAGAGAATTAAAACATTCAATTTAATTACTCAAACTCTGCTTCCAAAATTGACAAAACCTTGGTTTTTTATGCAATTATTGTTTGCATTTCTCTCATTTTTAGCTCGACTATTATATATGAAATATATATAGTGGAGCTATCCTACTCACCCCGGCGTTGCCGTTCCCGTTTGCGTTAAAGTTTGCGTACTACCCCAAATATGTCCTTTGACATATTGCTTTCATATTTTGTATACTTGTTTACCAACATGACCCCAACCTGTAAACAAGAGCAGACAACTATATGAAGCATATGGTAATAATTATGGCCCCTTTTCCACTTAGAATATGCAGCAATTGTTAAAGTTTGCGTACTACCCCAAATTTTTTCAATGTCCTTTCACATATTGCTTTCATATTTTGCATACTTGTTTACCATCATGACCCCATCCTATAAACAAGAGCAGACCACTGTATCAAGCATTTTGACAGAATAATGACCCCTTTTATACTTAGATAATTGAACATTTTGCTTAAATTGCCATAACTTCTTTATATATGATCAGATTTTATTAATACTTTGACAAAACAACATTTACCTGATTACCACAATGGATTCCACCCAAACAATACCCCACGCCCCAACCCAGAATCCCTGCCCCCCCCCCCCCCCCCCCCCCCCCACCATTTTTTTTTCCTTTTTTAGCTCACCTGAGCACAATGTGCTCATGGTGAGCTTTTGTGATCGCCTTTTGTCCGTTTTGCGTCGTCCGTTGTGCGCTGTCAACATTATTCAACTAATTATTTTCATATGCTATTTCATCTTAATGAAACAACATCTTTTTTCATTATGATGTTTGCATCAGCAAGTGTAAATAGGGCATTGAAAATATGAATGAAATCTTTCATATTATGCTGACTTTTACTATTGATATTAAATTGCATTATAACATGAACACACCTATAAATAATTTGTGTTACATAAAATTTAATGATAACTCAAAACAGTAGTATCACATTCAATAATTTGGATCTGCATATTCTGATTGTTTAATAAAAGTTATTCTGTGTTCAAAATACACTGTGTTATGTTGCTTTCACCTTAACCTTCTCAGCATGATTAAATGGGTACTCAGGCTGGCCACCTGCTATAATATTGTATAACACCTTTATCATGTATGAGTGTAGCAGAGCTAAATCTGTAATTAATGGTGACATTTCATGCTGTGAATCTAGCAGTACTTGGGAGATCAAAGGCATCAAAAATTATGGATATCTGGTAAAACTCCTATGAAAGTCTGGTAGGTGTCATGCTTATGTAACTGCCCTGCTGGTAACTGCATCAAAGACCTGATGTCTGTAAAGCCTCAGCTGGAAACTACATTAAAGACTTTTGATATCTGGCCTTTGAATTCTAAGTCATTATGAGGCATTTTGGTAAAAGATTTGTGTTTTAAACAGGATTTGTTGATTTTTTTACTTAATTGATCGAATTTTGTGTGTGGTTATCATAGAATTGTGTTTTGAACAGGATTTTTTTACTTTATTAATGAATTGTGTATTTTTTGTATGATTATCAAAGATTTGTGTTTTAAACCGTATTTATTGATTTTTAAATTGGAATTATCATTGCAAGGTGAGTCAATTCCTGTTTGTTTAAAAACAAGGCTCTCAAGGGGTGGTAGTTTTCTTTGCATGTCTCTAGTTAAACATTTTTTTATACTGTTAGTCACATTCTTAGTTCAATCTTAATGATACTAGCCGAGTACACATGTGCTTATGATATTTTTATTTTGTTTACTCAATTAGTTTCAATAATATCATCTTCAAACATAATGACAATGTTTATGAGCATAATATTTTTTCCAAGTTGTGTAACCTGCCCATTATAAAGTGTACTTTTGAATTTGATGTATGCTTTTAGACCTTGTTTCAATCCATGTTTGATGTTGTCTCCATTATTTTATATTCATTATACAAGAAATTATTACGTTTATCATAGATAAATGTTTCCCAGATCTTACAATATGCTTTTTTTAATGTCTTCAGTCTTGTTTAGCCACAAGCGAAACATAAATTTTCTTAGGAGGATGCCCAAGCTAAAAAAAACGTTCTGTTCAGCAAAGAAGTGCTGCCAGAAGGGAGATGATGAAGCAGAAAAGAATTTTAGAGAAGGGTGTTGGTGACGAAGTTCTTGAGAACTCTTGTAAACCTTTTGTTGAGGGTCTGAAAAGCCCCACAGTTTATCTGACGAAAGGTAGCTATATTCAGATGTGCGTATGATTCACCCTATTGTGACATCTGAGCCAAGTTGTTTATATATGAAATCCATGAAAACCACATGTGATGTGAATGCCGCAGAAATTGCTACAAATGGTACCTCAGCTATGATGATTGGCACAGAATCTGCTCTGAAGTGTACTACAAGTGTGGTTGAAGCAACAACGTCTACATCTCAAGCTGAACAATCAATTTCCAAATGTATTCGAAAGCAAGCACATGCAATGAAGCCTTAACAAACTATAAAGGATGCGGTTAGAGAAGCTCGTGCTACTACTGAATTTCAAAAAAAAGAGAGACAAAACAAAGCTTGCAAGGAGATTATACATAAAAAAAATCAAATCTGCTCAGAAGTGTAATGAAGCCATACACGATTTGTTACATATGGACACAAACAGTTGCGATCAAGATTTCCACAGTCAGAACACTTCATGTAAAACGTCAACAGATAAGTTGCTGACAATTCAATCAGAAACTTCCAAAACACCCTCAAAACAAAAGAGGCATAAAAAACAAATTTAAAGATGTTCATGACCTTGATGCTAACACTCACAATGTTAACCTCACAAGTATTGAAAACAACTTTGTCTATGGGTATGAGCTAACAAATATTACCTAGTGATGAACAAAAATATCCTGACAGTGAACAAACGTCAAAGTCTACACAACAGAACATGAATGTATTGGGTGGGATGGCTTTTTCAAATATAGTTACAGGATCTTTCAATTAGTCTGATTGTAGATTTAGTTTTAAATCGCGTGGTAGCCAATGTACAATAAATGCTTTATGTTCTTTTATTTATCCAAAATATTCTAATGTTGAAACATCACAACATTTAGACCAGATACTGTGTGATTGAGGCCTTGTGTACAATAAAACAGTCTCCACTTTGAAAAGGGCGAACAGGTCCATTAATAAGCTGTTGTGCTTTGAAGAACTTCCAAATTCAGTGATATTATTGATAGACAAATAATTGTTAATAAATATGACATTGTTTCAAGTGTATATACAAACATTCAATAGTTCTCATTTGCCAACTTAATATGAAGCCTTCCATACTGCTTTTGATCAAAGTTCATACATACTGATTATGACTGGTGCCATTTGCTCAGCAGTGTTCGTAAAATGTGACAAGTATTTTTTATTTGACTTCCACTCTCATGGTCCAGATGGTTTATCCCCTCCTGATGGCAAAGCAGCCTTAGCAACTTTCAATAATTTAGAAGATTTAGTACTTTTCTTGTACTCTATGTATACAAGTATGCATATTAACATCACTGGAGAAACTGAATTGCTGCCGGTTGGATTGTATTGTGAAACAGATCATGACTGCTGTGAAACTTATGTGGAAGATCCCTCCAAAGACTACATGTACACAAATGATGATATTGGTGTTGTTAAAGCACATAGCACGTGGACTGTTGGGGAGAAAAATGTGAACAAAAGTTCTGTTTCTAAACAAAGAATGAGTCATCAAACAGAAAACAATACTTTATGTAATGAAGAACGTTTTCCGCATATCTGCACTAAAGACAATTCAGCGACGTTGATAAGTAAATACTTTAATGATCAAAAGCAGAGACATGGAATTCATAAACAAACAAAGAACATTGAAAGAAAAGCATACTTGTCTTTGTACAAACAAAGACAAAGGCAATCTGACAAATTTAGGCTGAAAGAAAATGAATCTAGAAAAAATTTCAAATCATTAGCACCAAATAAGTTCATTGAGAGAAAAAGAACATGGAATTCAATGAGAAAAGCAAGGCAAAATGCGGATTTTATAGGAAAAGAAAGAGACGCAAAGAGAACCTTCAGGCAATCACCTACAATACAACTTATTGAAAAAGAAAGACTCTTAAATTCAAAGAGAAAAGCAAGGCAGACTGAAGAATTTCAAACAAAAGAAAGGGTCGCAAAGAATATCTAAAGGCAATCACCTACAATACAAGTTATTGAAAAAGAAAGAACATTCAATTCAATGAGAAAATTAAGGCGAAATGAAGAATTTCAAAAAAAAGAAAGGGTCGCAAAGAGAACCTTTAGGCAATCACCTACAATACAACTTATTGAAAAAGAAAGAACATTGAATTCAAAGAGGAAAGCAAGGCAGAATGAAGAATTTCAAACAGAAGAAAGGGTCGCAAAGAGAACCTTTAGGCAATCACCTAAAATACAACTTATTAAAAAAGAAAGAACTTTGAATTCAAAGAGGAAAGCAAGATCAGATCCTTATAATTTGGAAACAGAACGAAATAGAAAAAACATTGGAGGTCGATTTTGACAATTAAAAGTTTAGAGGCCAAATCAAATTGATTGCAAAAAGCAGCAAAAATAAAAAGTAATAATTACCTAGAGCATGAATGTATTGCTTCAAAACAAAGGAAGTCAGGTAAAACTATGAATGATTGTATTGAAAAATTTCACGCACAATTGAGATTGGGCAAATTTTCATCTGCAGTTGTTGTGAACAAACCTGGTTTCGACAAAGTGTGTCTGAAGCTACATGCCTGTCAAAAGAAGAAAAGGAAAAATATTTGACTACTTTGGTGTCTGTTGATGCAAAACAGTGGACTTGTACTACATGTAAAGTAAATATCGCCCAAAGAAAAATACCAAAGCTGTCAGTAATTAATGGTATGCAATGGCCAGTTAAGCCAAAAGAATTGGATCTTTTCCATTAGAGGAACGCTTAATTGCTTTAAGAATACCTTTCATGCAGATACGAGAATTGCCCAGGGGACGACAGTTGTCTATAAAAGGAAATGTTAATGTACCTGTTGATATACAACCTGTTGTTAACGCTCAGCCAATATAAAAAAGTGAAACTCCAGCTGCTGGAGTAGTATTGAATTATTATTATAAACAATTAGTAGGTCCTTTATTTAAGGCAAGTGACCGATTGCCAAAACAGTACAAAACAGGACAATACAGCACAATACAAAACAACATAAACACAAATAAGAATAAAGCTGGGGTCACCGCCTTGGAACGGTCAATGCAATGCAATGCTGTGAAAATTTAAAAAAAAGATGTCCTATAAATCGTGTGATTTTTCGGAAAATGTTCGCCCAATGATTGTTTTAGCTGCTTTGGACTGGTTAGTTAAACATAGTGATTTGAACAAAAACACTAAAATTGCATTAGATCCAGATTGGAAAAGAAATGTTACCGAGTCTAAGTCTGATGAAGTAGAACATTTTTTGTGTAACACATCAGATAACTCACTACATGATGGTACTCTGTCTGAGTCTTCTAATCAAAATGAATCAAAACAAGACCTTTATAATTCAGATGCTGAAGAAGTGGATCAAGAAAATGTTGGAAACATTGATACTTTATTAGATGATGCAAATATTGAAAATAGAAATGCAACATTCACATTTGCACCAGGTGAGGGTCAAAGGCCATTGAGTTTATATCAAGATAAAGATGCAGAATATCTTTGTTTTCCTGATATTTCCTGTGGTCAGAGACGATCAAAGGCTTGTTCCAGTTCATTATAGCGACAATGCTAAATGGGAATAACGCAGTAAAGATTGACGAGCTGCTAACAGTGTTCCAAACATTTTTTTCAAACTGAAGAAAATGCAAATGAAACAATTAAATGAAGTTAATCTTGCTGTTCGAAGATGCAAAGATAGCACAACGAACATTACTGTCATTCAGGCTAAAGATCGAAATTTTATGGATAATATGGTAAAAAAAGATGAGGGCTATTACATATTCAGGCAACTGCGCAATTTTACAGCCTACTTGGAAACAAAGAAAAAAGATGTTTTTACTATGACTAGGCAATTAGGTTTGCCAACATGGTTTATGTCACTATCTTCTGCTGATACTAAGTGGCCTGATTTACTAAAAATGCTCTCAAAGTTGAATCTAGGCAAGGAATATAATAAAACACAGATTGAAAATACTTGGGAAGAACAAATAAAGCTAATACAAAAAGATCCTGTAACATGTTCAAGATATATTGACCACAGGGTTCCAGAGTTTATCAACATTGTGCTCAAAAGTGAGCATAAACCACTTGGTAAATTAACAGACTATTTTTACAGAGTTGAATTCCAACAGCGTGGTTCTCCACACATTCACATGCTTGTATGGATAGAAAATGCTCCAAAGTTTGGAGTTAACAGCAATGAAGAAATATCTCTTTATGTGAATCAATTTTTGCACTGCTGTTCTAAACATGATGCTCTTGGCTCCTTAAATGAACTGCAACTTCATAAACACTCAAGAATCTGTCGCAAGAGAGAAGACAAATTGTGTCGGTTTGGCTATCCACTGCCTCCACTTCCTGAGACCATGGTTTTAGATCCTCTTGAAGAAGACAAAGACAAATACCATAAGTGTTATCAAAAACTTTTAACGAAAATAAATGATCACAAAGATGGGTATGATATAACATATGAGGAGTTTCTCAAATCTGTTGTGCAGATGCCTGAAGCAGAATACATCAAGTGCATACGAAGTTCTTTGGCAGCTTCCAAAGTCTTCTTTAAGCGATCTCCTAAAGACATACGAGTCAATTTATATAATGAATCTGTTTTGAAAGCTTGGAAGGCAAACATAGACATTCAGTTTGTTATTGACCCTTATGCATGTGCGATGTACATTGTTTCATACATAAGTAAATTACAGAGAGGTATGAGTAATTTAATGCAGCAAAAGAAGCTAGAAATGAAAATCTTGATATCAAGAGACAAGTGCGACATATTGGCAATAACTTTTCAAATAGTGTTGAAGTAAGTGCCCAGGAAGCTGTGTATTTAGTTCTTGGAATGTCACTCACAAAGAGCACCAGAGATGTTGTATTCATCAACACTTCTCCTCAAAATCAACGTATTCAATTGTTAAAGCAAAAATCACTGCTTGATGAAATACCAAATGTTATGTCAGACAACCTTTTAAAAAGATATTCTAGGCGTCCATCAGCTTTAAACAATTTGGGCTTAGCTGATTATCTTTCTCAGATCAACATTCATTACCCAGAAAATTTGCCAAAATTAAATGATGAAGAAAGTGAGGAAAATCTAGTTGCAGATGATGACATGGATTCTCATGAGTGTGATGATATCACATTTGGAACTGATGATACTGTTCTTAGATTAAAAAATGGTGTAAAAATCTGTAGAAGGAAAAATAAGAGAGTCATTCGTTATGTCCGTTTGAATAAAAAAAAATGATTAAGAAATCACTTCAGAGAAAAGCTGCTGCTATTTTATCCATGGAAAGATGAAGATAAAGAGTTGCTCGGGAAATTTGATACTTTCAAATCTCACTATCTGTCTATGCAGAGAATAATTAATGTCAAATGTAAAGAGTATAAACATTTTGCAGACGAATTAGAGCTTGCTAGAGATGTAGCTGAAGCAGACCGTGATGGTTTTGATGACATATAGCACCAAGTACCGAACAAATGGAAGGCGACACTGCTGAGGAAGAAGCTATTGATTCTGAATCATTTATTTACTTCAATCCTGATAGAGTATTTGAACACAAAGAATATGATATTGGTAATAAACTAGGTTGTTATGTTTCTGCTCCAACAACTGACACAAATGAAAACATTTTATCTGAAACTGACTACAGAAAACACATACGTAACCTAAATACAAAACAAAAACAATTTTACAATCATGTCATTCATTGGATCAAAACCAGAGATAAGCCCATTTACACATTTCTTACTGGTGGTGCTGGTCACATTGGTGTTGGAAAAAGCGTTGTTATAAAAGCATTGTACCAAACATTATATAGATTTTTAAACATGAAAGATGGTGAAAATGCTGATGACATAAGAGTGCTTCTCTGTGCTTTTACTGGCAAAGCTGCCTTTAATATAAATGGCTCAACTATTTCATCAGCATTTAGGCAAAAGTATAAGCAATCTGGTCAAACATTAACTTGGGACAATTTGAATTCATTTCGATCAAAATATAGGAATTATTCAGTAGTAATCATTGATGAAATTTCGATGGTCAGCAATACCATGCTCTGCTTTATTGATCAAAGACTTCAAGAACTTAAAGGAACAAGAATACCGTTTGGTGGTGTAAGTGGCATTGCAGTTGGTGATCTCTATCAGTTAAAACCTGTGAGTGGAAATTGGATATTTAATGATTTAACTTGTGCTGCTACAGCGTTTGCTTCCAACCTTTGGAAAGAACATTTTAACATTTTTGAACTAACTGAAGTAATGAGACAAAAAACCCACCTTGAATTCTCCGAGTTACTCAACAGGCTCAGAGTAAATCAGGCTACAGATGTTGATATGGCAAGACTCAAACTATGTGAAATAAGCGTTTCTTCTCCTTTGTATGACATCAATGCCCGGCATCTCTTTGCAGAGAACTTTTTCATGCACTCAATGATTCCCTTATCAGTAAAATAGCTACAGAAAAGGTTATTATATCAAGTTTTACCAGTGTGGTTTCTCCAAAGCTTACCATAGAGACAGGCAAGAAAATGCAATTAGGACTTTGCCCAATGATCCAAATAAAACTGTAAACCTTCACAGTTCCCTAACTGTAGTAGTTGACATGATTTATGACTACTGTGAACATTCATACAGAAGATGGGCTTGCAAATGGTGCAACATGTTTTGTCAAGTATATTGAATACAAACAGACAGAAATCACTCGTCCAAGCATTATTTGGGTCCAGTTAGATAATGAAATAGCCGGACAGGAAACAAGAGTGAAATACAAGAATCGTGGATTTTATCATGCAGAAATTGATGCTAACTGGACACCTATTTTTTATATTGAAAGATCTTTTACTTACAACAAGAAAAAATTCCAAAGAATTCAGTTTCCTTTACAGCCATCAGGAGGTCGTTTTGTGCACAGAGCTCAAGGAAGTACTTTAGACAAAGTTGTGATTGATTTATCACAGCGAAAAATTAGAAAAGTTCCACATCTGCATTATGTTGCACTTAGTAGCGTAAGATCTCTATCAAAATTACAAATTTTGAATATCAATGAGCTTGCATTGCATGTTGATGAACAGGTGCATGCAGAATGGAAAGATTGCAACAACATGCTTTACTTCAACTGTGTTATACTCCCTTAGCGCAGCTTGATTCAAATCAGTTTTTCAAAATTGTTTTCAATAATTGCAGGTCTTTAATCTTGCATTTTGATGATATAAAGGTTGATCATGATGTACTATCTTCACACATTGTTGCATTTGCAGAAACACGTTTATAATCCAAAGATGCTGATGAAAACTACTCTATTGCAGGATTCAGTGTGATAAGGAATGATCAAAATGAAAAAAATCCAAATAGAAGACCTCCACATGGTTTGATTGTGTATATTAAACAAGATCTCAAAATCCTTAACAGTATTACTTTCAGTGATGAAAACCTTGACATTCTGTACCTTCATGTAAAATTTGGTTGTGATGAAAAGCAAATTGTATTCATTTACAAAGGGCCGTCTTTGTAATACACAAATTTTAAAGAGAAATTCCAATTCCATGTAAGTCAATATTTAATTCAATCTATAGATACAATATTTATTGGAGATTTCAACTTTGATGCTCAAACAGACAACATGCTCTGTCAAATGATGATGGACACCTATGCATGTAAACAGTTAATCAATTCTGCCACAACAGACTTTGGATCAACTCTAAATTTGATATTCACTCAACTTGAAGGTTTATCAGGTGTAATAGAAAATTACTGGTCAGACCATAAATAAATATATTTTGCTGAAAAAAAAAATAATCATTTATAAAAATATAAATACTTTTTTGTTCTATCCTTGCTATATTTCAAGACTACAGCTGCATATACATAGTTACCTGTTGCGGTTGTTTTTTTATCAGTGGAGACTAGGAGATAAAATGTTGGTATCAAAGAAATTTTATACATGCTGAAATTGTTAGTTAAGAGTCAGTAATCAATGTCTTAATATTTATTGGCACCAACTTGGAGTTGAACACTGATTACTAAATCCATATATCTATATACTTGGAGTTGAAACCATAATGGCATAACAGTTACTACACTGATGAGACTGGAGTTCTTATATTTAACTGACTGGAGTTGCTTTCAAATTTTGATCAATTACTGGATCTGACAAGGAGTTTTCACTGGCACTAACTTGGAGTTGAACACTGATTACTGATCCATATATCTATACACTTGGAGTTGAAACCATATTGGCATACCCACACTGTTTTGATCATTTACTGGATCTGACACGGAGTTTACACTGGCACTAACTTCGAGTTGAACACTGATTACTAATCCAAATATCTATATACTTGGAGTTGAAACCATAATGGCATACCCACACTGTTGAGACTGGAGTTGTTATATTAAACTGACTTAGAGTTGCATTCGAAATGTTTATCTGTTACTGGATCTAAGAACTTTACACTGGCACTAACTTGGAGTTTAGCACTGATTACTGATCCATATTTCTGTATACTTGGAGTTGAAACCATAATGGCATACCCACATTGTTGAGACTGGAGTTGTTATGTTTAACTGACTGGAGTTGCTTTCAAAATTTTGATCATGCACCGGAACTGACTTGGAGTTGAACACTGGAGATTCATATACCTATATACTTGGAGAATTGCAAGCATTATGGTTACCATGGTTACCATCAACTAATGCACAGAAAGAATCGGCTTTCAATTTGATTTGATCTCCGCACTCATTCCATCCCGCGAAACCCTTAATTTTCCTAAGCAAGGTAATCATGCTATTATACAGCCTTGCAGTTTACCTATATATTTTTCAAATGGTCAGATAGCTTAATTGGTAGAGCAACCCAACCCGGTATCAGTAGATGGCTCATGGATGGTTTCGGGTTCGAATCCTGATCTGACCTTCGTAGGTAATCTTGTGGTTGCAAGGCTGGCAACTGATAGTGTGACAATCTGTTTGGGGCAGGATTTTGGGCTAACAGTTCAGTTCATCAGGTCACATGAAACACTTTAATATGACCCGTTTGTTGTTTAATTGCTGATTAACATAATAATTAAAATTTAATTTCCTTATTTTTGATACCATTCTATACGAACTCCACGTTCTTCTGCTAAGAAGCACCTTTAATAATTTAATTAAAAAAATATCTTTATTAAAGTTTTTTGTTAGTTTCTTTTAATAAACATTGATCGAGCTCGCTTTGAGGCTTTGCCTTATTTCATATTATGGCTATAGTAAAACCTTGTTAACACTTTAGAGGCCACATTTATTTTTCGATCTTCACGAAACTTGGTCAGAAGATTTGTCCCAATGATATCTTGGATTAGTTTGAAAATGGTTTTGGTTGCTTAAAAAACATGGCCACCAGGGGGCAGGGCATTTTTCCTAATATGGCTATATATTTCTTTAGTAAAACCTTATTAAAACTCTAGAGGCCACATTTATTGTCCGATCATCATGAAACTTGGTCAAAAGATTTGTACCAATGATCTCTTGGATTAGTTTGAAAATGGTTCCTGTTGGTGTAAAAACATGGCTGTCAAGGGGGCGTGGCATTTTTCCTTATATAGCTATAGTAAAACCTTGTTAACACTCTAGAAGCCATATTTAGTGTCCGATCATCATGAAACTTTGTCAGAAGATTTGTCCCAATGATATTTTGGACAAGTTCGAAAATGTTTCCAGTTGCTTGAAAAACATGGCTACCGGGGGCCGGGCATTTTTCCTTATATGGCTTCATGAAGCTTCATGAAACTTTGTCAGAATATTTGTTTAAATGATATCTTGGATGTGTTTGAAAATGGTTCTGGTCTGTTGAAAAACGTTGCTGCCAGGTTGTTCACTAGTAATGAAAGTTGGTAAGAACATTTTGTTCTAATGACATCTTGGGCTGCACAGAACAGGTCAGTTCCTTTCCTCTCAGGTGAGCAACTTTGGGCCTTTCAGGCCCTCTTGTTTATTTACCTATATGTGAAAAGTTCCTTTTAAGGATCAAGATTCTGCCTGACAGATGGCAAGACAGACCAACAAGGGGTTAACCTATAGTCCCCTCTGGTTATGCCAGCAGGGAAGTAATAAAGCAAATAAGAGAAATGAGTTTTAAGTGAATAGAAAGACTGAGCATTAAAAATTAGTTTTACAATGTATAATAAGAACAAAGTATTATTACTTCTTAGTGATTTTGGAATCCATGAAATAAATAATTGTTACAACCAGTAAACAAAGGACATGTATTTGTTACTGTATTGATAATTGTTGGATATTTCAAAATTTGCATTGATATTGAATTAAGAACTTGTAACAGTGTAGTGTAGTTTATTGACGTCAATGTAAGCCTTTGCAATTTTGTCTACTCGTGTGTCCAATCTTAACTAGACAGACGTAAAGGTCTGTCATTAACTAAATGCCTTTCTTGTACAGAAACGCTGGTGTAACACAGTACATTGCACTATGTTATACTGCACAGGGATAATTTAAACATGTAATCAATTAATGTACTACTGTGCAAGGCTTAATTATGCCATTGTGTATATGATTATAGCTTAATTTTATGAGCTTATTTTAGTTGCTTAATATCTCAATATTGTATGGTTTTGTTTTAAATAACTTACAAACATGTATATGGTGACAAAAACTAACATGTAGTTCCCAGTTTGGTAAAATGACATGCCCGTAAAGGAGGGCACATAGTAATCGGAATGTCCGTCCGTCTGTCTGTCACACTTTGCGTTAAAGTTTTGGAAAAATGCTCATAACTTCTATGTCGCTTCAGATACCAATTTCATATTTGGCATGCATGTGTATATGGACAAGACCTTTCCATAATTTTTTACCCCAGTGACCTTGACCTTGAACTTAGGGTCCGCGTTTAGGTTTCGAAATCTGTGTTTAGGTTTCGAAAAAAGCTCATAACTTCTATCAAGCGTTTATAGGGGGCATAAGTCATCCTATGGTGACAGCTCTTGTTTTAAAGTTGTCATAGAATAAAACAACGAATGGAATATATTCAAATAAGCAATATAACACTGAAAAATATTGTACAAATATATGTTTGTTTATTGGTAATCATAAATTGAATTTGGTTATAATAATAAAATGTTCTTTTAATGATTTTCATCAATAATTTTATAATAATATGTACTGAGTGATAAAGTGGTAGCACACTAGATTTAATCTCTAGTGGTCCATGATTAGAACACCATTTTATTGTACCGGACCGGTGAAACCAGAGGGGACTTATGGTTTGCACTCTGTCAGTCAGTCTGTCTGTCACACTTTTCTGGATCCTGCGATAACTTTAATAGGGATTTAGGTAGACCACTTGTGTATGTGTATTTCGTGACGGCTTTCCACGCTTGATGCTGCTATGTGAGGATCTGGAGTGTGTCCCAGCACTCCTACCTGTTCACCAACCAAATTCAAATGCGCCGGGTAAGGAGAATATAATTCGGGTTGCCTAGTTGAGAAGATGGTGAAGCAACCACTTGGCTAACCGGACAGCTGTCTTAACTTTTCACTCAATTTTTTGCATCATCAAAATAGATTTTGAAACCTGTTCATGGATACTTAAAACATGTATCTCATATATAGATGAGTGTTTACTGTTGTTTTATTGTTCCAGGCTCAGGATTACAGTACACCTGTTCAAAAATTGATTGTTCCTTTAAAAATAGGTGTGATCAAAATGCCATATTTTCCACTTATTATCAAAACATCACATGTACATGTATGAAGGTAATAACTAAATTTGTATTTCAAAATGCATTAAGTGTAGTTGTAATCAAAGATCTATGATGTGTTGCTAAATATAGTATTTTTTATTGAGTTTTGACGTCAGCTCTGATATTTTGCAAGTATATTGGCAATAAGGCTTTGAATTGATTCTTCTGTATAAGGGCATATGACATACAAATATCTGAAAACCATAATTAACCCACACTGTCAGTACTATCAATAGTAATCGATTAAACAGCAGACGACAAGAAGTGTAAGGTGGAGGTCAATTGAGCAGCCTGTTTGGTTTGTTTACATTATTGCTAGGTTATAAAGCTACCTGTGCTGCTTTAATCAAGGTAAGTGAAAGAAAGATTATTAAGTCTAGTTTTAAATTGATTTAAGTAGATATTGAGGTAAAATGGTGTATTTTAATAAATATATTTATTTATGATTTGAATGCATGGAACCTATTTATTTTGAAAAGCATTCAATAATGGTTCAACATAAACAGTTAAACTAAAGTAATTTATATTAGATATAAAATACAATTTTTAATGCTGTAAATTGTGGTTTAAGAGACAATTGTTATAGTTTTATGCAAGGAGAAGATATCTTTCAAATGGCTAATTATCAAAGTTTAAGTAAAATTGAGTAATTTTTAATTTCAAAATACATTACAATATATTTAACATAACATTTTTTGTGTTTATTTAGATCTAGGCCAGTATAGAAAAGACAAAAATGGCTTTTTATGGGGTAAGTTTGTATTTTTTGCTCACCTGTGAATTTCGTGCTCACTGGGAGGTTTTAGGATAAAGTGTTATCCGTTTCCATCAGTATGTGCGTTAAGTTGTTCTAATCCTAGGACTTCCTCTTCCCTGATACTGCAAGGTAAGGGGTTAAATAATTGGTGTGAAGCATCGTATAATGGTCCTCTACTAAGTTTATTCAAATCATGCATCTGGGATCAAAACTTGTCATGCCCTAGGGTCACTTGATTCATATAGCATTATATGATTATTAACTTTTAAAATCAATGTGACTGCAAGGCTGAGATGTTAGGTATTGGGCATGTAACATCGTATGAGGCTCCTTTACCAAGTTTGTTACAACAATTACCCTAGCCTCAAAATGGTCCCAGCTCTGGGTTAACTTGTTTTTATGCCCTCGGATCAAAAGATCCGGGTTATATTGTTTTTGGCCTGTCTGTCTGTCTGTCATTCATTGTGTGTGTCCCAAAACTTTAACCTGGGTTAAAGTTTTGCGATAACTTTTGAAATATTGAATATAGCAACTTGATATTTGGCATGCATGTGCATATATCTCATGGTGCTGCACATTTTGAGTGGTGAAAGGTCAAGGTCATCCTTCAAGGTCAAAGGTAAAAAAAAAATCAAAGCGGTGCAATAGGGGGCATTGTGTTTCTGACAAACACATCTCTTGTTCCTTATATTTATATAGTTAAAAAAATTATATATGAAACTGCAAGGACCAGAGGTTATCTATTGGGCATTTAACATCTTATTGCCGTCTTTTATGTTTGAAACCACCACTTTAAAGATTATCCAAATCATGCCTCTGGATTTGAACAACAATTACACATGTGACTGATCAAGGGTCATCTTGACTCTCTGGTTTATTGAAAGTATTTAATTTCTATCAATTCATCGAACAGGACTAGATATGTTGTTATTTTTTCAATTTTACTGTATTAATAACATCCTTTAAGTATATACATGAAACATGTTTCAATGAATGAGATTCTAGATGGACAACCTTTTACCTGAGACTGCCTTTATTCATCCATGATTATTTTAAAATGACTGCTACGATGAATGTTTAAGTTTCCATTATTGAATCTTTGTCTATTGATAAAAGCATATCGCAGTCAATATTTGAAAAGACTAATTAAGTGCGTATTGTATGCTACTAGTTTACTGGTAATGTTATGGAGCTTCATCCTGGCATTCACTTTAATGCTGCAACAGTTACCTGACTAAGTAGTTATAGAGTAACAAACAAACAAGGACTGTTTCAGAGTAACTATCCACAAAGTTATGGAAGCATGCAGGGTTATGGTGGCTATGGCAGCTTCCATGTGAATTCTGGGCCCCCACCCCCACCTATGAATATGGGAGGAGGGGGGTATGGGGCCTTCAACCAGAGTGCCTACAATGCCCACACTGGTTATGGAGGATATGGTATGATTTAAGTATTGTCATTAAAGTGGAGTTTTCTTGTTGATATGCATAGTATCATTGATTTGAAGGCACAGTATCATTAATTTGAAGGCAAAGTATCATTAATTTAAAGGCATAGTATCATTAATTTAAAGGCATAGTATCCTTAATTTTAAGTGAGTTGTTCACATGTTTTGGCATTTGCTATTCAAGCTCATTACAGATTTATGCATAGGAACTACCCCTTAAATTGAGATCAATAGCCAGTTTAAAAAAATCTGTGCTATAAAAATTGGGGTATGCAGGCGTCTGGACTGGCTGGCTTGTTTGAGAGGCATCAAACAGGTGGTTTCCAGTCAATAACTTTAGTTTGCATTGATCAATCTTGATGAAATTTTGAAACTAACAAGCTTGCATGGAGACCTAGTTTCTTTTAGTGCTTTCATGAAAACCTAAGGAACATTTTTAATGTTGTTTTTCTATATCATTTGAAAATTTCACAGTGGCGAAACAGAATTAATGGTATATTGTTTAAAGATGTAGTGATATTTTTCTCCATTTTGTACAGTATTGTTTAATTGTGGGAATCTGTGCTAAGTAAATTGGAATATTTATTTTTTGCGAGTTTCTCGAGGAATAATAACTAGGAAAACAATCACTTAATTTACCAATATTTGTTTTGCCACGTCACTGGTATATAATTGATGTTAATGATATATTTGTACAGTCGCCCCTGGTTATAGTTGCCCAGCAGTACAGCAGATGAGTTATGAGGTTCCCATGGGAACCCAGGTAATATTACATACAGCTGGTCACTTGAGGGTCATTACATTGTATACGTTTTATTTAAAGTATTGAGTATTTTAAGTATTTGTTAAATTATTACAAGATTGTTCACATGTGTTTGGGAATTGTCAAAGTGAATGCCCAAATTTATCATTATCAATCATGTCAAACAAGCCTGTTTATAATTAAGTAAAATTTATATTTTTAAAAGCGAATTAACATATATTTAACTATTAAGATTGTTCTCTACCTTGTACCTGGTGTACATTTCTGTTCCCCTGCAGGCACCGCCCCAGCCGGTCCTGCCACCCCAGTCCTACACCCACCAGCCTTACATGCAGGCGCAACAAGAAATGATGATGCAGAGGTACTTGTATCAGGTATGCTGCATCAGTCGATCAAAACAAGGACTGATAGCTCAGTGGGTAACGCTCTTGTTTACATCTCAGAGCATTGTGGGTATGATTCCCGACCAAGCGCTCAAAGTTGTACATGATAGGCCATGAACAAATTTGCGTACTGAGAGGATGATTTGGGGATTCATGTACCTGATACGCTGCAAAGTCTAAACAAAACATTAATATTGGACATGTTATGGGAAAACTTGGATTGTTACATGTGTTCATAGTCTTCGTGGGTCACCTAGCATAGTCTGCACAGGCTATCATAAACATTTTTTTTCCACCTGGATTTATGGAAACAGAAAAAAACTTTCACTTTTCACTCACAATTTCTAGTGATTTCTTCCATTAATAAATTAAATATGCATTACAAATGTATATTAATATGCCATAAGTAATTTTTAAAAACATTGACCTTTAATTCTTTTTTAAATTTTTGCAGTGTTGGATTTTTTATGCTCCCCCAAAAAATTTGGGGAGGAGAATATAGTCGCTGCTTCGTCTGTCCGTCCGTGTGTCTGTCCGTCCTTGCACAATTTTTGTCCGGGCTATTTCTCAGCAATTAATGACCGGAATTCAATGAAACTTTATGGGAAGCTTCACTACCAAGAGGAGATGTGCATATTATCAGCCGGTTCTGGTCGGATGATTTTTCACAGAGTTATGGCCCTTTGAAATTTTCCATTAACTGTACATATAGTGCAATTCTTGTTCGGGCTATTTCTCAGCAACTAATGACCGGAATTCAATGAAACTTGATGGGAAGCTTCACTACCAAGAGGAGATGTGCATATTATCAGCGGGTTCTGGTCGGATGATTTTTCAAAGAGTTATGGACCTTTGAAATTTTCTATAAAAAAATTCTTTTCCCCTCAACTACTGTGCCCTCAAGACGTTTCCTTTTATCTGAATATATAGTGCAATATTGTGACAAACAAATCTTTGGGGAGCATCACCCGTCTCCGACTGTTTCTTGTTAAAAACAGATTCCTAGTCGAAATTCAAGTTATTATTCATATTTGTTATTATTTTCAGCAAATGGGATATCAAGCACCAAAAGTAAGTAGCATTCAATAGGTTTGATATATTTTTTTTTTATTTTTTTTTTTTAATTTGCATATTGCATGTAAAGGTAAGTGCAGTACTATTTATTATGCCCACCTTCGAACAAGAGGGGGTATATTGTTTTGCACATGTCGGTCCGTCCGTATGTCCGTCCGTCCACCAGATGGTTTCCGGATTATAACTCAAGAACGCTAAGGCCTAGGATCATGAAACTTCATTGGTACATTGATCATGATTGCAGATGACCCCTATTGATTTTGAGGTCACTAGGTCAAAGGTCAAGGTCACAGTGATCGGAAATAGTAAAATTGTTTCCGGATGATAACTCAAGAACGCTTAAGCCTAGGATCATGAAACTTCATAGGTACATTGATCATGACTCGCAGATGATCTCTATTGATTTTCAGGTCACTAGGTCAAAGGTCAAGGTCACGTTGACCCGAAATAGTAAAATGGTTTCTGGATGATAACTCAAGAACACTTATGCCTAGGATCATGAAACTTCATAGGTACATTGATCATGACTGCAGATGACCTCTATTGATTTTCAGGTCACTAGGTCTAAGGTCAAGGTCACGGTGACCCGAAATAGTAAAATGGTTTCTGGATGATAACTCAAGAACACTTATGCCTAGGATCATGAAACTTCATAGGTACATTGATCATGACTCGCAGATGACCCCTATTGATTTTCAGGTCACTAGGTTAAAGGTCAAGGTCATGGTGACTTGACACAGTAAAATGGTTTCCGGATGATAACTCAAGAAAGCTTACGCCTAGGATCATGAAACTTCATAGGTACATTGATCATGACTCGCAGATGACCCCTATTGATTTTCAGGTCACTAGGTCAAAGGTCAAGGTCGCAGTGCCAAAAAACGTATTCACACAATGGCTGCCACTACAACTGACAGCCCATATGGGGGGCATGCATGTTTTACAAACTGCCCTTGTTGACCTGGATTTAGAATGATAGCAGTAGGTTGTTTGCCTGCAAACACATACAAATGATTGGAACTGCAACTTCTCTCCCTTAGTTTGCTGATATTTTGAAAAGGAAGGTCTATTAATAGTTGACTGCTCGCATTATAAGTAACTGTTTTTAAATAAACATGTAATCTGTATTACAGATTTTCTAGAGGTGTTTAAATGTTGTTCAAACCAGTTCTAACCGGTGGTTTTGAGTGACTATATATATATATATATACAAGTCACTTTTAACTTAGGCTACAAAGCATGGATTTAGCTTAGAATCTCCTACCAGTTGAAGTGGTTGTTAGTATCTTAATTTACACAGACCAACTTAAGAATATATATTTATACAGCCAGATATCTTTCCTATCATATGTTTAAGAAAGCATCCTTTTCATTTCATGCAATTAATCCTGGTTTCATTGTTGCCAAAAAAAATCATCCCAGATCAAATGTTCCAAAATTATTTTATCTATACTTACTTAATGTATGGATAATGTATTACAAAATATCATACTAATTTCTTAGAATTTTACGAGGCAAAAACCCTATCTAGCCCTTATGATACGATAAGGGTCCGTGTATATACCGTCTTTTCTTTTTTCGTTTTAAAATCGACACAACGAAAAACAAGAATAAACGTATATTAATTTATTTTTCGAGTTTCTTATAACTGGAACAAACACAAAAAAACAAAAAACTAATTTGAGTTCTTTGTATTGTTTTTCAGTGTACTAGTAACAAAACAAAACACAAATCTTATTTCCCTATTCATATTTCGTTTCTTTTTTAATGATACAAAAATCAATATATGAAAATTGAAACACAGTGCCTGTTTCCATTTACCGTTCTTGAATTGATAAAACGGTATACGGAAAACGAGGGGCGCTCCGCTGTTTTGGGGTGATAAGTCGTGATCTTTTTGCGCAGTTTTCTCCCGTAGATCTTATTACATGTATTTTTGAATACATAAATGTAGACAATTATAGAAGACGAATAGTCGAGTCTTGGGACAGCTATTGTTGGCTACTGTAATGGGAAAATAAATAGATCCAGTAACATTAAATTATGATACAAATGTACTTGTCTGATTTTGTTTAAAATCATTAGATTTGAGTACATGTATAACATGCATTTCGATAATCATGGCACAACAAATATCTTTTTTAAGTATTGCTTTTCTCTTAAAGTAATTAAAACAATTGAATTATTTACTACATTGTATTTATATCTGTTTAACAAATGAAAAAAGCCCCACATGATTGCGTAACATATAAATTCAATTAGTATGGTGAACAATTTCTCTGAGAGCATAGATTGCCTCGTGAAGCCCTGTCACGGCACTTCGTGTGCCGTCTCGGTGGACTCTCGTTCCACGCATGTCTTGCATCCATCCAGTGATTTGCAACAAGAAGGCAAATATAGGGTGCGACACTGGTCCTGAATTTCACACTAAATAGTGTTATAAAGTTTAGAGCATAGGTTTTAATGCCTTAAGCAATGGGTTCACGAACTGTGTTCTTTTTAAGGTGTTTCAGAATGATTATCTGTGGTGCTTCCTTTATAGGATAAATAAAATTTGCTTATAACTATTATACAAATATTTGAAACTCTTAACCAAACAATTACATTATAATAATAGAAAAATCAACGCTAATTAAAATCCATTATTTAAAATACCATATAAGTTACAACTATGACATTGTTACAAATAATGAATTTTATGAATTCCTAACGTTTTTTTGGTACGTTTTTTCCACTTTTCGAATGAATGTTTAAATGAACTGGATGTACATTATAAATGGAATAAAATAATACATTTTCCGACTATTGCATGTACTTTAACAGCTCACGCAAGCCTGAAGGCGCATTCATCTTCCCTGCTCACGACCACCACCACCTTGAAGAACTTATCAATAAAATAAGCTCTGAGACTCGTATATATCCTTGACTCAGCAAATCATACACGTATAGTTACAGATATACAAGCTTTTCTATAATGGTATTCAAGTTTCATTTTAGGAGACAACCAGGGTCTAAAACGGAACGTTTCAACCTGTGCAAGAAGTTTCTATAGGCATGACGCAGGCTATTCGCCTTCATTATGAAACGTAACGTTAAAAGTCAATTTTTTTTAACGGCGTTATAATATCATTGGAAGGTAAATATTATGTTATCATTATCTCAATCTTGAGCGCTCTTTTTCGAACATTAAATATGTTGTTTAATTAGTTATACATATATAAATAGGCACATTTATCAATATTATTAGTAATATTATATAAAATTATTTCAAGCGCAAAACGGATTCATATAAGGTGTTTGGTTATAACTCTTTCAGAGCTAAAATCACGAGACATATCAACGATCAGTTCTGAAATGTAACATGTATTTGTTCTTTCTGGAACGAATTGGAAATTATATATTAGACACCTTGCACTTCACCATTTCATAAGATTCAAACAATTTTTTTTATATTCTCCTTTTGTCCTGTTCTTTCTTTCAATATTGGCAGTACTAGTATGGCTTTAACATTCTATTATGTACGGTGATGTTAAAATTAAAACATAGGGGACATTTTAGCAGCTGCCGCCGATTATTGTGCTTCTTAAAACATCATTCGGGTCTAAGGGTTAATACTAATTCGAATACGGGACTAAGGGGCAGGGATATTAAAGCTCTTAAAATGTAAGGACCTCCCCCTGATTATCGGACTAAAACGAGTTTGTTTTGTAAAATTAGTACTGAATTTGCATAGTATAGGGGCAAAAACAAGAAGTGTCATAAGAGGCTAATTATAGCCCTATCAATTTGGTTTGATCGACATGAAATACCGGTACGTTGGGAAGCATTTAGATGTCAGATTATGATCATTTCAATTTGGAAAAATACATTATTTGGAAAAACAACGGAAAATATCCACGTCTTCTTCCCTTACGGCGTGTCTTTTCCTCACCCAAAAATGCACGTAAGAAGCCATGCTGATCGAAATAAGTGACTTATTCTTATGTAAGGGAAAAAAGTACGCGCAAAAGCCACAATTGAGTTACCTCCCCAAGACAGCAGCACAGAGTAAAGATCTATAAATAAAATGTTTATTTATAGATCTTTGAACAGCGTCACTCGTTTTTCGTTTTTTGTAAACCGTAATATCAAACCAAGAACGGTAAACGGGACCAAGTTTTATTCATTGATTTTCGTTATATGAAGATTGAAACGAAAATTGAAGAGGGAAATACATTTTGTATTTTGTTTTATAATTAGTACAACGAAAAACGATATAAAGAAGTTAATTTTATTTTCAAAAGATATGCTTACTACATATCTGTTTTAGATCCCTGTACCAGCGTCAGATGCTAAACAAGCTAAAGAAAAGGAGGAACCTGCTGAGGTCAGTATGGGGTAAACATATTGGAAATCAATATTGCAGTTTATTATAGGGTTCAACATATTGGAAATCAGTATTGCAGTTTATTTTGGGGTTCAACATATTGGAAATCAATATTGCAGTTAATTATGGGGTTCAACATATTGGAAATCAGTATTGCAGTTTATTATGGGGTTCAACATATTGGAAATCAGTATTGCAGTTTATTATGGGGTTCAACATATTGGAAATCAGTATTGCAGTTTATTATGGGGTTCAACATATTGGAAATCAATATTGCAGTTTATTATGGGGTTCAACATATTGGAAATCAGTATTGCAGTTTATTTTGGGGTTCAACATGTTGGAAATCAGTATTGCAGTTTATTATGGGGTTCAACATATTGGAAATCAGTATTGCAGTTTATAATGGGGTTCAACATATTGAAAATCAGTATTGCATTTTATTATGGGGTTCAACATATTGGAAATCAGTATTGCAGTTTATTTTCAGAACATGGTAAAGGTATTGTCATAGCTGTATTCAGAGAACAAGCCTGTTAGTTAACCTTTTCTTGTTAAGATGTATGAAAGAGTCCATTACACATGCAATACCTAAGTAAACCATTTTATACTTTCAATACCCATTTTTTGTTGAAATCCAAATGGTTGCCCATTACATCAACGCAAGTTAACCTGTTAATTAAGTATTCTCAGATTTATGTTAACTTTGTGCATCATCACATCATGCTAAATATGAATGTCTTCAATAATTATCATTCTCCTTCTGTTAATGTTTTCAATAACCTGATAACCTATATGAGAATATTTGGACTGCAAATTTTGGCATTTGTTTTAGTTTTTACATGGCTAACATACAATGTAGCAGAATGGATGGAATTTACAGAACTCCATTTTCTGCTTCGTATACCCCAAATTTGTGGGTCAGGACCCCTTCTTATGTTTAACTTTTAAAACGTAATTTTTTATCAAATTGAAATGTTAAACTGTTTCAATAAATTGTAAATTAATACTAAATATTACTTAATGAATTAGTTTTATTATGCCTTTTTGCTGAATAATGTATCTGTGACAAAATTCAACAGGACCCATGTTCACAAAACTTTGTATTGACATTGAAAATGAATTTTAAATGACAATAATGTTTACTTAGGTGTCACTGAAAAATAATTTAATAACATTTATTTAATGTCTTTTTATGCCCCCCTTCGAAGAAGAGGGGGTATATTGTTTTGCACATGTCGGTCCGTCCGTATGTCCATATGTCCGTCCGTCCACCAGATGGTTTCCGGATGATAACTCAAGAACCTTAGGCCTAGGATCATGAAACTTCATAGGTACATTAATCATGACTCGCAGATGACCCCTATTGATTTTGAGGTCACTAGGTCAAAGGTCAAGGTCACAGTGACTAGAAGTAGTAAAATGGTTTCAGGATGATAACTCAAGAACGCTTACGCCTAGGATTATGAAACTTCATAGGTATATTGATCATGACTCGCAGATGACCCCTATTGATTTTCAGGTCACTAGGTCAAAGGTCAAGGTCACAGTGACTCGAAATAGTAAAATGGTTTCCGGATGATAACTCAAGAATGCTAAGGCCTAGGATCATGAAACTTCATAGGTACATTGATCATGACTTGCAGATGACCCCTATTGATTTTCAGGTCACTAGGTCAAAGGTCAAGGTCACAGTGACAAAAAACGTATTCACACAATGGCTGCCACTACAACTGACAGCCCATATGGGGGACAGGCATGTTTTACAAACAGCCCTTGTTCTGAATTTGTCATGAAATCAATGTTTGCTAACATTGATTCTCATTTTTAACATCAATTTTGTTTGTGAACACCAAATTGAGTAAACAAACTAAAAATCTATGTTAAATGTTATCAAAATGATTTAAATCGATGTAAGAATGCCTTGCAAACATGGGGCCTGATTTCTTTGCTTATGACATTGTTTCACAGAACAAGAAGCAACTGGATGAGGAGGTGAAGAAGAAGATGAAGAGTATGTTTGTAAATGAGCTCATGAGGCGCTATGTGATCACTGCCACCCTCGAGATGGCACAGGGAACCGTTGGGCCACTAGTGAAATATCCTGCAGATGACATGGTGGTGAGCTATATGTAAAGATTTAAATAAAACTGTTTTGTACTAGTTTTGCCTCTGTCTTGTGATCGTATACAAGGGAGAAAGCGTTGTGTCTAGTTCTGAATCTATTTAAAATCTCAATGTATATAAACAACAAACTCACAGATATGACGTTAACGTCACGTGACGTTCTGCGCAATGGCGCGAAAGCTTCATTACATGTACAAATTCCCTAAATACTCGGGGCCGCAAAATGTGAATAAACACATAGAAATACATGAATATGCACTTAAAATATCGAAGCATTAAACAAATAATTTTATAAATTCAACATTAATGTTATATCTGGGACAAAAATACATTTTAAACAAAATATAAACACAACTTAATTTGCAACATACTTAACACAATGAAAACGTTCAGTATATGAAATCAATCACAAGTTTTATAAATGTTTCATTATTTTCACTTCACTTACAGGGAATATAGTTTCGTAATTTGTCTGTATGTCAATTTATTTCCAACAAGAATTTTTGTTGATTGCACCAGTCCATCGTTTCCCTTGACCACCTCCTCGGGGGTGTATTTAAGGCGCATCAGTATCTCTTGTTTGTATTGTTCAATGTGCGACCAGGCGCACATATCTTCCGAGGTGGCGCCACTGTCGCTCGCTTCCGGTCGAACGGGGTAGCCCTGTGGGGAATACACTTTAGTATCAATAGTGTACACAGAGCTTTCTGATATATGCCGAATGTTATCTTATGTGACACGTAGAGCGTCTGTCGATAAAGAAGACGAACTAGCGTCGTAATTGCTACTCGATGGGTCCACGTCACCATCGTCGCCGGAAACCATATTAGTGGACGTTTCCTTTCCCGGCAACGGCGATTGCGCTTGTGCGGCGTGTCACTGGATCCGTTTGGGGTATGCGGAACGGGCCCGTGGATTTGTTCATACATAGTGTCAATGATTCGTTCTATAACAGAGTTTCTTTCGTCATTTTCGTCAGAGCTGCCGCTGCCAGGCATGACGACCGGCTGTTGGTGCTCAGAGTTCTTTTTTCGTCTGCGTCTTTTCCAGCGGTTGTAACGTTAATTCACTACTTCCTTGAAGCAAAACTCATGACCCGACGGCATACACGAATCATTTGGACTCTGGAGTTTGGAGCGCTGCAGGGGCTTGAGGAATGTATCGCCGCTCTCATCCACTTCCGGCGCACTGTTGAAAACCGGCTTGTTGTCGCTTTTGAATGGCATCCTCTGGCTGCAGGGAATTGTGCGGTCCGGTATAATCAACGTGGAGATCATTGTGCTATCTTCCTGACTGTTACCACCTAAAGTGAACGAAACATCTTTTCTACCCGAGTCGTCTGAACCACTCTCTTGTACCGCTTCCATCAGATTGTCTTCTTGGTTTCCGGAGTGAGATCCCTTTTGTACTAGAAATACACGCCGGGGAGTCAATGTATCCTTTTTGTAATTTGAACGATTAACTGCATCCGTTTGTGTCTTCTTTCCTGAGTGTGTGTTTCGGGTTCTGCTATTTGTGCACGTCTCGATCGTAGCGTTATCCACTCCCAGAAGCACATCCGGTCTGGGCAGGATTATAGCTGAATTACCCATCACATGCTCCTCCATGGCGTGGTATTTGTAGCGCGGTAGCTTGTATGTTAAGGGAGCGGCCGGTCTCTCCTGAGTCAGCAGTTGTTGTGCAAGGTAGGGGGCGTTGTTCACGACCGGAATGCTGTGCACGGTGTAGTCGGGCTGCTTCCTGTTTTGATAAATGTCTTGTGAAACATTTGATGTAATTTCTTCTTTGTTTCCGATACGTTTATTCAGATTATCTCTAAGTCTTTGTATCTTTAACTCTAGGTCGAATGAAAATGATTTTCCCTCGACAAGTTCCGACGATAAATCTTCAATATCGTTATGGTTGACGATCTTATCGTTCAGCGTTCTCACTTCTTCTGCTTCTTCCATAATCAAGTTAAGTAATCTCTCGTACTTGGATCTCGTTAACTCGGTTGAGTCAAATCTCTCTAATTCTCTGGATATAAGGCGACGATGACCGTCGTGCATCGCAATGAGCTTGTTCAGCTGCATATTTCGACTCTTGACTAGTTTGTCACGGCACCAAAATGTCTTGTGATCGTATACAAGGAAGAAAGCGTTGTGTCTAGTTCTATATCTATTTAAAATCTCAATGTATATAAACAACGAACTCACAGATATGACGTTAAGGTCACGTGATGTTCCGCGCAATGGCGCGAAAGCGTCGTAACATGTACAAATTCCCAACAGCCTCATTTCTATACCACCTTAATTTGAACCTGTTCAATCTTCATGCATACAAACATGTAGACAGCCTGGGGCAATGAAATGTTATTTATGCTAGTGAAAATTAAGTTACTTTAAATTTGTTGAGGTGCATTCAATAGTTAAACTTTCTAAAAATGGTCCAGATTTTATTCTAGAGTTACTTCCCTTTAATTGAGAGAAAAAGTCATTTTTAGCAGCATCAGACACAAAAGAGTTCATTTTTAATAAATTCGCACAATTTGTGTATGACCTGTACATTTGGAACCTTTTGATTATGTACGTAATAAGAAAATGACTACCAAAGCTTTTTTTCTTTTTTTGAGAGGGAATGTCAAATGTGCAACATACAAGCTTGATTTTCATCCAATGGTTGCCATTTATTCGCTGCATTTAGATGGGTATATGATTTAAAAACAGTCTAAAACTGGTCTTGATTGGTGTTATTGTCCCCTGTTATCTAAAACTAAACACAGAAAGTGGACATATATGATTTTCACATTACCCATTATTTAAGTGAAAAAATGTCAGAAGCATTTTCATATTGAATCATTCTTGGAGTAAGACTTCAATTTTAAAGTAAACTCTGTCATATAAGCATTCCTATACACATACTTTCATCTGTTGTAGTTAGTAATATTTATGACTAACAAACAAAATAGACACCTGAAAATTAAATAATTTCATCATCAAAATTAATTGTACTGCAAAACTGTATGCTTCCATGGATTTAAGTGAAATTCTCTATAAAAAAAATGTGCTTGAACACAGTTTTAAATTTCTTTGAAAATGATTAAATTGCAATCATCTCAAATGAAGAAGTTATGCAATGTGCTTATTATACTAAAATCATAGAAAGAATATTAAATAAACTTTCATGTTTAAAAAAATCACAGATTTGTTTGAGAAAATCACCAAAATGATGTCCATTCTAATTTTGATGTCTTATTCAATCATAACATTATACATAGTTTCGACATGTTTTGTTTGTCAAGCTTTAAGAATACGCTTAAAAATGTAGCAATAATGCTCCCAACACATATATTTGTCAAATACAGGTTGCCTTCTACAAGAAAGAGCGTGACACCGAACTGGCAGGGCAAGACTGGGACCCAGAGGCAGACTGCGAGTATCTGCGGGTGGCCATGAAGGGTGCTGGTAAGCAGATTAGGAATTCAGTTTTTGACCAAAAATTCAGTTTTGTAGAACAACTTGGCCTGTTGCTCATTTGGTGGTGCACTGGAGTACAAATCTAAGGATCACTGCTGTCTTTCCTAATCCAGCCATACAACTTGTTTGATGTTGGTAATACAATTATCTCTTCTGCCACTCCGCTTCCTCTTATTCCGAGTTATTAAATTAATGCAATTGTCAGCTGCCAGTTTTTGTCATAAGTACATACCTGTATTTATATGGTTTTATACTATCCAAAATTACAACACGTTATTTTCTTGAATGTCACAATATTCATTGCAGAGTTATTTGCCCTTGAGCATAAGCAAGTTTTGAAATGAGTCCTTGAAGTTACGCATATATTCTATTATTCAACATGAAGATTTTTTGTCTTTGTGATTTATCAATAAGATGTCTTTTTGTTAACTTATATGATTTGTTTCATTGATTTCCCGTGGTTTGATCAGCATATGTGCTTATTTTATATAGATAAAATCAATTATTGTAATAAAAAAGCAAACCTTAATAGATAGACCCATATGCATCGTAATAAGCTGCATTATATAGGCTTATTTCAAGCCGTTGATGCATGGTTATACCTACTACATGTAGGCACTACAGAGAGCATCATCACCCACATTGTGGCTACTCGATGCAACATGCAGCGTCAGAGGCTCAAGACCATGTTCAAAACCATGTATGGAAGGGTAAGCAATGTCACTGATAAGCTTGAACTATTGGGCATACTAACACCATCCATGATATCAAACACCATTATGAGAGTACAGCACATTTGATGGGTAATTTATTTCCCATATTTGTCAGGTGGCTATTAAGCGTATGAAGGAACGAGCTTGAGTTTGACATAATTTACTTTTTAGTGTCTTCAGGGACATCTAACATATAGCATTTGAAAACTGGAACAGTAAGATTTTATTTGAGATTTTGTTCCCCACCCCCATCCCTCCAGAATTACTTAAAAATAAATTAAGCTTAGGTGATAATCTTAAATTCAAACTTTTTAAAATATACATAGATTTTTAACAGAAAGTTATCTTCAGCGAATTTATATAAATATTTTAATCATCATTTCACAGGGTTGTTAAGCTGTAATTTATACATTTTGGAAAAGGTTTTCAAATTATTCAGTTAGTTTTCAATTGCCTAAAATATATTAAACACTGGATTTAGACTATATTGAAATCTTTAGTCTTAGGTGATTATGTGTTTCTACACACCTATGGCTTTCAATACCCATGTGTTTCTACACACCTCTGGCCTTTACTACCCATGTGTTTCTACACACCTCTGGCCTTTACAGGGCTCCCCCTGGCCCAAAAATTTTTGTAGCCAACATTTTAGCCAAATGGAATTTTTTGTAGCCAAATTTTAGAAACTGTAGCCAAAGTTTTAGCAAAGCATTCGGAACCGCCTGTTGTAAGTCTAGGCTACAGGGGTGTCTACACACCTCTGGCCTTTACTACCCATGTGTTTCTACACACCTCTGGCCTTTACAGGGCTCCCCCTGGCCCAAAAATTTGTGTAGCCAGCATTTTAGCCAAATGGAATTTTTTGTAGCCAAATTTTAGAAACTGTAGCCGAAGTTTTAGCAAAGCATTCGGAACTGCCTGTTGTAAGTCTAGGCTACAGGGGTGTAAAAGAAGAAACTATTAAACAAAGCTTTAATTTAGCCATGTGTTTCTATAGACCTCTGGCCTTCAGGCCCTTCACTACCCATGTGTTTCAGGATCTAGTTGAAGACATCAAGAGTGAATTGAGTGGAGACTACAAGGACGCTATCTTGGCCTGCTTTGTTTCCCCAGCACACTTTGATGCCAAGTGTGTCAAGAAGGCCATTTACGTGAGTGTATACTTCTTAGTTCCTATCTAATAGTTACTTCTAAAAGCTGTTTTTTTGTGTGCATTTATTTTTCACTTTAAATTTTACCTTGTGCAGTCATGTTCGTGTCGTGGACGTGGTTTCCCTCCAATAATCAGGAGGTTCAGGTTTCCATACCCACTCTTGGAGCATTAAAAGGGTAATTCCCTCCACCAATGAAACCCAGTACTGGTACTCGTTCTACTCAGTTTAATTTCTTTTTTTTTATCTTATAATGGTATCTTTAAAGGGTCTTTTAAATAAATAATGTTGATCAATTGTTGTGCATTGGCCAACAAACACACATTTAAAGTTCTTTAGTAATTAAACCACAAGGGCATTAACTAAAGTAACATATTAGCCCCCCCCCCCACCCCCCATCACAAGTACATACAGTTGTTTATTGGCAAGTAGACAATTATATGAATAATTGATAATTGATACAAGCATCATCTAACAGGTATATGACAAATGTAATGACAACTCCATTTTACTGTGCTCAGCTTAGAATCCGGAGATATTTCACACTAATTATCAAGTAGTTGAACAATGATTTTGCATTCTTTATTGCTAAAACAATAAACATAGATAATTTAAATACACAAATCATATGATCACATTAAAAATGTTTTTTTGGACATAAATAATTATATCTGTCTCTACCAACTTATGTTTCCCAGGGCCTTGGTACCGACGAACTTGCACTGATTGAAATCTTGATGACAAGAACTAACGAGCAAATAAAAGAAATGAGGGCTGTATATGGTGATGGTGAGTCTTTTCCTCGGTTATTATGGTCGCCATGACTACAGTTGTGAGAATTTTATACTAAACTTACGTTCAAAATAAAAAATGGAGAGAAACACCAAATATTGATGTAATATGTTTTTAGAAGGAAGACTGTCTGATGATTATATTTTTATGCTCCCCCCAAAAAAAATTTGGGGGGAGCATATAGTCGCCGCTTCGTCTGTCTGTGTGTCCATCCGTCCATGCACAATTTTTGTCCGGGCTATTTCTCAGCAACTAATGACCCGAATTCAATGAAAATTTATGGGAAGCTTCACTACCAAGAGGAGATGTGCATATTATCAGCCGGTTCTCGTCGGATGATTTTTCACAGAGTTATGGCCCTTTGAAATTTTCCATTGTACATATAGTGCAATTCTTGTCAGAGTTATTTCTCAGCAACTTATTACGGGAATTCAATGAAACTTTATGGGAAGCTTCACTACCAACAGGAGATGTGCATATTATCAGCCGGTTATGGTCGGATGATTTTCACAGAGTTATGGCCCTTTGAAATTTTCTATAAACTGTACATATAGTTCAATTCTTGTCCGGGCTATTTCTCCCCAACTACTGACTGGAATTCAATGAAGCTTTATGGGAAGCTTAACTACCTTGAGGAGATGCGCATGTTATTTGTGGGTTTGGGTTAGATGATTTATTTAGAGAGTTATGGCCGGTTGAAATTTTTAAGTTGCTAAACCATCCATCGTATTATTTTGTCCAAAGTTATCCCCCTCAAGACGTTTCCTTTTATCTGAATATATAGTGCAATATTGTGACAAAAAAAACTTTGGGGAGCATCACCCGTCTCCAACGTTTTCTTGTCTTTCACCAGTAACTGTTTCAAAAAAATATTGATGCTATAATTTATGTCATGTTAAATCCAGATGTTGATTATCTATCTTATACATTATTATTTTTATGTTTAAGGTATACCTTGTAATTTATGAGTTTATTTTAAATTGTCTTATTTTTGGGTTTGCACTAGACTAGGCTATTAATTGACTAGGCTGAACTTGTATTTTGTGTGCTAACATGACTTGATGTATGTTAAAAGCATAAAACTGATGCTATATGTGGGTGTGTAGGGAATAAGATAATTTAGTGAACAACATTTGTTGACAATATTGGTTGTCCAAAATTACATGTTGAAATAAAAATTGTATTACTTAATAAATGCACACCAAAAATTGTAAAGGGTCAGAAATAAATCTTATATTAGTTTCATCAAAATAAATTTAAACAAATTACATTAAAATGCTATCTATATTAGAAAGGAAAAAAATCAACAACAACAATAAAAACAAATGATTACATTTGATATTATAAAATAGTGTTTTCAAAATAAATAAAAAAATACCATTTAATATTTTCCTGACTGTTTATGTTGCAGTATATAATATAGTTCATGTTTGATTAATAGTTGCACGTCCAGACCAAAAAACACGGGCCACTCTGATAGAAGATGACATAAAAGGCGACACCAGTGGTTACTTTAAAAAGCTGCTCATCTCAGCATCACAGGTGCCTCACATGTAGGATTTTAGTCAATAGTCAAAGAGGTGCCTCGCATGTAGGATTGTAGTCAATAATCAAAGAGGTGCCTCACATGTAGGATTGTAGTCAATAGTCAAAGAGGTGCCTCGCATGTAGGATTGTAGTCAATAGTCAAAGAGGTGCCGCACATGTAGGATTGTAGTCAATAGTCAAAGAGGTGCCTCGCATGTAGGATTGTAGTCAATAGTCAAAGAGGTGCCTCACATGTAGGATTGTAGTCAATAGTCAAAGAGGTGCCTCACATGTAGGATTGTAATCAATAGTCAAAGAGGTGCCTCGCATGTAGGATTGTAGTCAATAGTCAAAGAGGTGCCTCGCATGTAGGAATGTAGTCAATTGTCAAAGTGGAGAAATGGCACTTAATTTATACATGTACATGCGTTGTGTTTTCAAATAACTACCTCTAGGTTATTTGACTAACACGGTCTTTGACTAAAAGTAAAAACTGATTCAGAACCAGTTCAAATTCTTGAGTTTAATGTGTAATATTTGTGTATTTTTTTATAACTCTGATTTCAATAATGATCAATACTTGTGTTAAGAAATTCTGCATTCATATATTTGAAACATTGTAAAATAACAACAAAATCAAATGTCAAAGTACTTGGATAAATAAAAAACACATGTGGTTATATTTCTTCAGTGTGACAATAAACAATGCTGCATAGCTTCACATCCTTTTTTCAGCATCTTTAAACTTATTGCTAAAAGCACTGATGGAAAGTTTAAACAAGATAACAAAATTCTGTTGATTGCACTAAACTGTTTAAATCAAACAAGGACATTTAGAAATGTATTGAATGCTGAATCTTCCCAAAATAGCCAGTGCAGTTTTCACAGGCTAATCAGTGACAAATCTGTCAGCTTTTATGGAACTTTTCGTTCAAAGGAAGTCTCTTCTAAACAAACATTCAGTCTAAGTCCTGTTTTCCCAGAGCGGAACTTATTTTAAGTATTTTGGAACTTTTGTTTGAATAATATGGACTACTTTCTGTACACAGAATGGGCCTCTTAACTCCTTTGTTTGACATGGTATTCGGTAGAATAAAAAAAATAATAATTGTATATTGTATATTTTAACATGTCATCTTTGTTTGGTGTTAATGGGATTAAATTCTAATCTAAAATCTATTTATAATTATAGATGTGTGTCTACAAAATTGTTAAATTTGATAAATAATGTTTAATTAATTAGCAAATACAAATACTAACATGTGCCTCAAACTATTTCAACCTATATTATGAGTAAATGTTTATTAAATCCATACATTGATGTGCCTATTTGTAACATGTAGCTTTATTCTGCCACCAGGGTAACCGTTACGAACTTGACAAAACAAAACTAGAACAGGCTGTTGAAGAGATTGTCAATGCCAATGGGGAGGGAACTGGAATGTTCCAGGTAATGCAGTGTTGTATTGTTTTAGTTTATTTTTCTCAAATGTGAATTTGAGTATGTATAAGAACACATGATAGATATTTCTATCTTTGTGTGTCTCTAAACAAATTTGGTGAGGGATCCCTTGGTTTAGGGTGAAACTCTTCTTTCAATTGCGGTGACCAATACTGGACATTTACCATCTCATTTTTAATTTGTGATAATGATATTATTTTTTTAGATTTATACATAAATAATTATTAACTGTCCAGATACTTAAAAGGGATTTGGATACATTATTTAATTACATTTTTTATTTGTAAGATATTATTTGCCTCTTGTTATATTGTTATAGCAATTTATGTTTTGTTGAAAATAATCAGTTTAGCTCATAAATAGCCTGCACATTTAAAGCTGTACGTTTATTGATTAACTACATGTTTGTTCACATATATGAAGAATTATTTTCAAAAACGAAGCCTTCTTTTTCTCATACATGACCCATGGGGAATTCCTTGTTTAGGTGAACTACACAAAGCTGGCTGATGAAAAGAAAGCAAAGCGTGATGCTCAGCGCCTGTTTGAGGCAGGAGAGGACAGGTGGGGAACTGACGAGGAGACATTTAACCTTATCTTTGCTACTCGGGACTTCTATCAGCTGAGGGAAATCTACAAGCAGTATGTCAAGGTGGGGCATTAGCATTGGAATGTCATTCAGCTTTCTATGTCCCCCACTATAGTAGTGGGGGACATATTGTTTTTGCCCTGTCTGTTGGTTGGTTGGTCTGTTGGTTGGTTGGTCTGTTGGTTGGTTTGCGCCAACTTTAACATTTTGCAATAACTTTTGCTATATTGAAGATAGCAACTTCATATTTGGCATGCATGTGTATCTCATGAAGCTGCACATTTTAAGTGGTGAAAGGTCAAGGTCAAGGTCATCCTTCAAGGTCAGAGGTCAAATATATGTGGCCAAAATCGCTCATTTTATGATTACTTTTGCAATATTGAAGATAGCAACTTGATATTTGGCATGCATGTGTATCTCATGGAGCTGCACATTTTGAGTGGTGAAAGGTCAAGGTCATCCTTCAAGGTCAGAGGTCAAATATATGTGGCCCAAATCGCTTATTTTATGAATACTTTTGCAATATTGAAGATAGCAACTTGATATTTGGCATGCATGTGTATATCATGGAGCTGCACATTTTGAGTGGTGAAAGGTCAAGGTCATCCTTCAAGGTCAGAGGTCAAATATATGTGGCCCAAATCGCTTATTTTATGAATACTTTAACAATATTGAAGACAGCAACTTGATATTTGGCATGCATGTGTATCTCATGGAGCTGCACATTTTGAGTGGTGAAAGGTCAAGGTCATCCTTCAAGGTCAAATATGTGGGTCAAAATTGCTCATGTAATGTCACTTCTGCAATATTGAAGCTAGCAATTTTATATTTGAAATGCGTGTGTATCTCAAGGAGCTGCACATTTTGAGTGGTGGAGGGTCAAGGTCAAGGTCATCCTTCAAGGTCAAACGTCATATAGGGGGACATCTTGTTTAACCAGGTTTTCCAAAGGAAAAAACTGGTTATTAGATTGGCGATGTCGGTGGGTGGGCGGGCGGAACAAGCTTGTCCGGGCCATAACTTTGTCGTTCATTGTCAGATTTTAAAATCATTTGGCACATTTGTTCACCATCATTAGACGGTGTGTCGCGCGAAAGAATTACGTCGATATCTCCAAGGTAAAGGTCACAATTTGTGTTTGAAGGTCAAAAATGACCATAAATGAGCTTGTCTGGGCCATAACTTTGTCGTTCATTGTCAGATTTTAAAATCATTTGGCACATTTGTTCACCATCATTAGACGGTGTGTCGCGCGAAAGAATTACGTCGATATATCCAAGGTCAAGGTCACAATTTGAGTTTGAAGGTCAAAAATGGCCATAAATGAGCTTGTCCGGGCCATTACTTTGTGATTCATTGTGAGATTTTAAAATCATTTGGCACATTTGTTCACCATTATTGGACGGTGTGTTGCGCGATAGAATCATGTCGATATCTCCAAGGTCAAGGTCACAATTTGAGTTTGAAGGTCAAAAATGGCCATAAATGAGCTTGTCTGGGCCATTACTATGTCATTCATTGTGACATTCTAAAATCATTTGGCACATTTGTTCACCATTATTGGACGGTGTGTCGCGCGAAAGAATTACGTCAATATCTCCAAGGTCAAGGTCGCCACAACTAAAAATAGATTGATTTTGAAACAACTATGTGACTATGCACATTTTGATTTTGAGTTGTCTCTCTTTATCAGACTTTTTTTTTCTAATTGAAATCAAGGTCAATTTGACACAAGGGGGTTAACAATACACATTTGGAATTGTCTCCCTTTATCAGACTTTTTTTCAACTGAAAACCTGGTTTTGTGACAATTTTGTCCCTTGTTTCTAGATGCCTTTGAGTAATTTTTTTATCCCCCGCAAAATGGGAAGGGATTTACAATTGGAGATGTCCGTCTGTCAGTTTACCCAACCATCTGTCACTAACTTTGCAGGGCTATATCTCAGAAACTATATAAGATATCAACATGAAACTTCATAGGCGTAAAGATATCAATAAGAAGAGGTGCTATGCACAAGAAACAAAACCCTACACTTTCTTAAATAAGATCGCCATGGCCTAGTGGATAAGGTGTCCGCCTCAGGATCGGGAGGTCGAAGGTTCGAGCCCCATGGGGAGCGTTTGTCGAAGGATGGATGTTTGTCATGGGACTTGTTCCGATATGGCCGGCTCGTGAGCCGCGAGCGTTAAACATGAATGGTTACCGACTTCTATCCGCCTGGCGCCTGGCATATTGATAGGAGTTGGGAGGTACATGGTATACACGCAAAGGTGTCTCATAAGCCAAATTGGCTGGCCCTTTCAATAGGGGTGACACTATAATAAAAAAGACCTTTACCTTTTAAGAGTGATTACATTTTGTTGTTTTGGTATGATGTAACTTTTAAGGGCTATATCTTATAAACGCCACCAGATTTCAACATTAAACATCATGGGTGTATATATATATAAACAAGGAGCATTGCAATGCATAAAAACAATTTTTACGCTAGAATTTATTCTTTAATGATTATACTGCATATCAAGGGATATGCACCCACCCATAAAAAAAAATTATTTGGAAAGGGGATTTAAATTCAACAAATTTGCTTGTTTTTATGCAAGAGGAACATAGCAAATATCTTTGAATAAATGACTTCATTTACAATATCAACATTAAGCACGCATTTATTTATTTTTAACGGAATTATACATCTTTTGAAGATTTAATAAATGTCGCATAATATAACAAATGTTAACTTGAGAACTATAGAATATGTGTTTAATACAATGTGTATACTAGAATTGCACATACTTGATTGTCCAGGCTGATATCACATATACAGTATACATACTTGACAGATTGGCCTGGCTGATATCACATATACAGTGTACATACTTGACAGATTGCCCAGGCTGATATCACATATACAGTATACATACTTTATATATTGCACAGGCTGATATCACATATACAGTATACATACTTTATATATTGCACAGGCTGATATCACATATACAGTATACATACTTTATATATTGCACAGGCTGATATCACATATACAGTATACATACTTTATATATTGCCCAGGCTGATATCACATATACAGTATACAAACTTTATATATTGCACAGGCTGATATCACATATACATTGTACATACTTTACAGATTGCACAGGTTCATATACTCAAACCCGGTTGAGTCGCGGGTCGTTTTGACTCACGGTATTTCATTAGCGCCCTCTGGATTGTGTTTGTAAACAAACCTGCGTGACCTACTTTTGAAATCTGACAGAAAACATCTTTTGCTGCCAGTATGAATAGAGTTTTGGTAAGTAACTACCCAAAAACGATTCAAAACATCAGTTTAAACCAAAATTATGTAAAAATCCATGTTAAAATGAAATTTCCCGTTCAACTTTTTCACTTTTTAAGTTCGTCTGCTTGCGGTTGCTTAGGTCAGACACTACCAATATTATTCTCTTTGTGAAGGGGTTACACACCACCGATTTTTTAAAAATTATTTCGACAGGTCAGGCTCTAAAGCATAAGAATGAATGAACATGAACAGTTATTTGAATATTGAGAAATAAAATTAGACACTGTTTGAACATAACTGTGATATTTATTTTATTTGATGTCTTAAATTCCATATGTTCTAATTGTTATATACGTTATTGATTGTTACTTTGAATGGTATGTCAGATCTTTATGTTTATTCATGTTAAATTTTATATTAGTGTCGTTTAACCTATTTACCGCGAGTCAACCGGGAGGGAAAATAAACAACAATGGCGGACAGTGGTGTTGTTTTGTTGATACCGCAGTTAAAATTGAAGGATTTTCGTCATAAAAAAGCTATTTTCCAATGAAGTTAAGTCAAATATGTTTTGTCTTATAAATTATTTATCTGATATTTGAAGATGGTTTCTAGACGCAAAAGAATATTCCTTAAGTACCGCGACTCACCCGGGTTGCAGGCTAACACATATACATTGTACACACTTGACAGATTGTCCAGGCTGATATCACATATACACTATACATACTTGACAGATTGTTCAGGCTGATATCACATATACATTGTACACACTTGACAGATTGTCCAGGCTGATATCACATATACACTATACATACTTGACAGATTGTCCGGACTGATATCACATTTACATTGTACATACTTGACAGATTGTCCAGGCTGATATCACATATACATTGTACATACTTGACAGATTGTCCAGGCTGATATCACATATACATTGTACATACTTTACAGATTGTCCAGGCTGATATCACAAATACATTGTACATACTTTACAGATTTCCCAGGCTGATATCACATATACATTGTACATACTTTACAGATTGTCCAGGCTGATATCACATATACATTGAACATACTTTACAGATTGGCCTGGCTGATATCACATATACAGTGTACACACTTGACAGATTGTCCAGGCTGATATCACATATACACTATACATACTTGACAGATTGTCCGGACTGATATCACATTTACATTGTACATACTTGACAGATTGTCCAGGCTGATATCACATATACATTGTACATACTTTACAGATTGTCCAGGCTGATATCACATATACATTGTACATACTTTACAGATTGTCCAGGCTGATATCACAAATACATTGTACATACTTTACAGATTTCCCAGGCTGATATCACATATACATTGTACATACTTTACAGATTGTCCAGGCTGATATCACATATACATTGAACATACTTTACAGATTGTCCAGGCTGATATCACATATACAGTATACATACTTGACAGATTGTCCAGACTGATATCACATATACAGTATACATACTTGACAGATTGTTCAGGCTGATATCACATAAACAGTATACATACTTGACAGATTGTCCAGGCTGATATCACATATACACTATACATACTTTACAGATTGTCCAGGCTGATATCACATATACACTATACATACTTGACAGATTGTCCAGGCTGATATCACATATACAGTGTACATACTTTACAGATTTCCCAGGCTGATATCTAATATACATTGTACATACTTTACAGATTTCCCAGGCTGATACCACATATACATTGTACATACTTGACAGATTGTCCAGTCTGATATTGCATATACAGTATACATACTTGACAGATTACCCAAGCTGATATCACATATACAGTATACATACTTGACAGATTGTTCAGGCTGATATCACATATACAGTATACATACTTGACAGATTGTCCAGGCTGATATCACATATACACTATACATATTTGTCAGATTGTCCAGGCTGATATCACAAAAACAGTATACATACTTGACAGATTGCCCAGGCTGATATCACGTACACATTGTACATACTTTACAGATTGTCCAGGCTGATATCACATATACAGTATACATTCTTGACAGATTGCCCAGGCTGATATCACATATACACTATACATACTTGACAGATTGTCCAGGCTGATATCACAAATACATTGTACATACTTGACAGATTGTCCAGGCTGATATCACATATACATTGTACATACTTGACAGATTGTCCAGGCTGATATCACATATACATTGTACATACTTTACAGATTGTCCAGGCTGATATCACATATACATTGTACATACATTACAGATTGTCCAGGCTGATATCACATATACACTATACATACTTTACAGATTGTCCAAGCTGATATCACATATACACTATACATACTTGACAGATTGTCCAGGCTGATATCACATATACATTGTACATACTTTACAGATTTCCCAGGCTGATATCTAATATACATTGTACATACTTTACAGATTTCCCAGGCTGATATCACATATACATTGTACATACTTGACAGATTGTCCAGGCTGATATCGCATATACAGTATACATACTTGAAAAATTACCCAGGCTGATATCACATATACAGTATACATACTTGACAGATTGTCCAGGCTGATATCACATATACAGTATACATACTTGACAGATTGTCCAGGCTGATATCACATATACAGTGTACATACTTGTCAGATTGCCCAGGCTGTTATCACATACACAGTATACATACTTGACAGATTGCCCAGGCTGATATCACATATACAGTATACATACTTGACAGATTGTCCAGGCTGATATCACATATACATTGTACATACTTGACAGATTGTCCAGGCTGATATCACATATACATTGTACATACTTTACAGATTGTCCAGGCTTATATCACATATACACTATACATACTTGACAGATTGTCCAGGCTGATATCACATATACACTTTACATACTTGACAGATTGTCCAGGCTGATATCACATATACATTGTACATACTTTACACATTTCCCAGGCTGATATCACATATACATTGTACATTATTGACAGATTGCCCAGGCTGATATCCGCCATGCGGTGGACAGTGAGACGTCAGGCAGCTACAGGAAGGGGCTGAAAGCTGTTGCACAGAGTGTCATGAACAGACCCAAGTACTTTGCAGAGAGGCTCATGAAGGCAATGAAAGGGATTGGAACTGATGAGGAAACACTCATCAGAATTATCGCTTCAAGATCAGAGGTACAACTGGCTTTTGAGTTCAAAACGAAAATGCAGGCTATTCTACTCTACATCAGTGTCTGGTCTAGGTTTAAGTTGTTTGGTAAGATGCTTTCTCATAGGATGCCTTGAATTATTTTTTTCTATTGGAAAACATGAGTTGCCTATAGTAAAGGAACCCCTAGGCCAATTTTGGTATCACAAGTGTGTCAAATGTTCCAAATGGTGGCAGGAGTACAGTTAGAATATATGCAGATATTATATGGTTAGATTGACTTTTTCAGTAGACTTGTCAGGAACAGCTAGAGGGATTTCATAAAAAACTTATAAGTGTATATTCCCAATATTAAAATGAACCCATATATCAATTTTGATAATTACTGTGTGCATATATGTACATATATTCGTAGAGTACATAGGCAGGTTTCAGTTTTTCAGTAATAGTATCTCAGGAACAACTTGAGAGATTTATGGATAAGGAATTCCAAGACAGGTCGTGTTATATAAGAAACCTTTTGTAAAGGATTTTCTGATGAAAAGCAATTTTATGTAACTAATGGCTAATGTTTGTATGTTTTGTATACTGAGAGCTATTGTATATCAATTTTGAAATCTATTTTAAAAAATGATTTAAATGGGCTTGTTTTTTGCAAACAAATCTTTCATATTTACAATTATTTGTGCAATAATGATCATTAATTGTGACTACTTTTTATGTCACCTTATTGTATTCATCGTTCTCTAACTAGCAAGTGTTTCTGTGTGCTTGCAGATTGACATGGTGCAGATTAAGGCAGAGTTCCTGGAGATGACCCACAAGACTTTGTATCGCTACATCAAGGAGGACACCAGCTTCAACTTCAAGAAGATCCTGCAGGCACTTGTCGGCAGGGACTAGGACCGATGGAATACCATGTGCCTTACTCAATGATACTATGCATTATGTTCGTGACTCAGTGATATAAGTCTTTATGTTTCTTACTTGGTGATACCAGTCTATATGTCCCTGACTTAGTGATACTAGTCTATATGTTCCTGACTCTGTGATCATACCTGTCTGTATATTCCTGACTCTGTGATACCTGTCTGTAAGTTACTGACTCTATGATACCTGTTTGTATGTTCCAGACTCTATGATACATGTCTACATGCTTCTGACTCTGTGATACCTGTCTGTATGTTCCTGACTCTGAGATACCTGCCTATATATTCCTGAATCTGTGATACATGTTTGTATGTTCCTGACTCTATGATACTTTTAATTACGTTCATGACTCGGTGATGCCTGTCTTTATATTCCTGACTTTGTTATACCTGTCTATATGTTTGTTAAGTAATAACTTTTTTTAACGGCCATTTTTCATGACCAAATTGTAAACTCTTTCAGAAAATGTGAGTTCCTGGTTATTCTTGAATCATACTGGGCAAACTGCATGAAGTTGTTCAATATTCTTTTTTTATTTTTGAAGTGTTGATTCTGTATTTTTTTTTGGACTTTTGACAAACTAGAGACAACACTTAATGAAAGAATTAAACTTATGTTTGAATTTTTCATAAGTGTAATTATGGAAATCATGTTTAATATATGAATGTTTACATAATTGTTGCGGTGCTAAACAATTAAACCGCCACATAATAAAACATGCTACTTGTTTTGTTAGGCTAAATATAATTATAAAATCAGAAAACAATATCGAATTACATGTTCATAATACTATTAAAACAATGTTGCACTTTGATTGAGCAAATATTGCACGTTTTATATTGGGCTATGCCAAACTATTTATAAGTTTTTTGTATTGTTTTGTTCATGTTATGTTAATTCAACTGTTAATATTTTTTATATTTTTTTCCTTCATTATACATTCATAACAAAGTGCGTACTTAATATTTATACTGTGTTAAAAAATACATATTAAAACATATTTTCATTTACACTTATCAAATATTGTTGATGCAAAAGCATTCTTGAAACAATGCCCAGCTGGTCTGTCCCATAATTAAAAGTTGTATCAATTGATGTCTTTTTAAAAATAAAATAGCTGATAAATCCTGTTTATTAGTCTGTTGTCATATATAGGCATTAACCCAAGTTTATGTTGTCTTTTAACTGCAAGCAAATGGTATAACCTGACATTTTTATGCCCCCGGATCGAATGATCGTTTTTTTTGTTTTTGGCATGTCTGTCTGTCAGTCAGTCATTCATTGTATGTTTGTGTCCCAAAACTTTAACCTTGGTCATAACTTTTGCAATATTGAAGATAGCAACTTGATATTTGGCATGCGTGTGTATCTCATGGAGCTGCACATTTTGAGTGGTGAAAGGTCAAGGTCATCCTTCAAGGTCAAAGGTCAATTATATGGCTTCAAAGCGGCGCAATTGGGGTCATTGTGTTTCTGACAAACACATCTCTTGTTAGTTTGTAAGTTATATAACCTTATGCAAAGACACATAATAATTACTTAGGATCAACATGAAGGTTACCGGTAATGGAAATTTCCCATTTGTTTATCTATACGTTCTCTAGTAAAAATTTAATTGGGAAAAAATGTATTTCATACGTCTTCATTTAAAAATGCATTCAACCATTGCTTATGTTAGTGATTATTGCTGTAAAAATGCCACTCCATAGTAAAGTTGTCCCATGCTCTCAACATAGATTGAACCGTTGAGATTTATTGATATGGACATAATCCAGCTTTTCAATCTTGTACCTTCCTAATTTATAAATGTATAAGACAAATTCCATAACTGATCACCAGTTGAAAAATTCTTTCCCTATCTCAAAGGTCAATATGAAACAATCAATGGGATTGTACAAAATCATGTGACTGGAAAATCATCATTTATAGGTTAGGTTTAAAATAATGACAAAACAAATTACATGTTGCGCGCAGGATCTTTGTCCAAAGCCAAATGGTTAAGGTTGCTCTTACATGTCAAATATCAAATATTGGCATAAAACTGCTTGTCTGGACTGTAACTTCATCGTTTAAAGGCAAATATGTCCCAGCCTGCTTGCAATAAGCTCAATACAGCTTTGACTATAGTCAACTGTATGTGCATAAGTACCTGCCTTAGGCTTTCAGGACTAACGCCATTCAAACTTGATTTTCAAATAACTTGCCAAAAATGTACCAACATGTCGCATTCAAGACAAGCCTCCGTATTTCATGGGTGAAGGTCATACTTGGAGGTCAAATATCAATTGGGACATCATACAGGTTGTACAGACTGCAACTACATCACTTATCATGCAATTTAAAATTACAAATGTTCACAAGTCGGAGACAGCACGTAAGGTTCCCTCTTCCTATCTCAAAGGTAAATGTCACAATTAGAGGTCGATCAAAGTTCAGACAAGCCACAATACAACTTGCCCAAACTGTAACTTTGTCATTCATCCTGCAACTCTAATACAATCTACCACACATTTTCAGCACGAGGAGACAGCGTGATCGTGTAATCCTGTTTTCCTATCTAGAAGGTTTATGTCAAAATTAAACTATGGCAATAACACAGCTTTGCTGGACTGTCACAACATATTTTTATGCTTTAATGTTGATAAAACTTACTACATGTCTTCACAGCGAAGATACAGTATGTCGCATTTAACACCGTTCTCCTAACCACAAAGTTCAAGGCCTCCTTTTGAGGTAAAATATGCTATTTGACCAGTATACAGCTTGTTGGAACAATAACTCATCATATATATATATATATATATATATATATATATATATATATATATATATATATATATATATATATATATATATATATATATATATATATATATATATATATATATATATATATATAATGCACTTGTAAAAATAACTTGCCACAAATGTTAACCATCATGCAGACGTCAAGCGGTGTAAAAGATTCAAAGTTCAATGCCACACAGTTTAAACGTCGAATTTGAGCATTATACAGCGTGTCCAGATTGCAACTTCATCATTCAGCTTGTTATTTAAAATAACTTATTGTAACTTCATAATGAATCATGCAATTTTAAAACTTATTTAAAAATGTTCACCATGTGAAAAAAAAACATGTTGCGCGCGATTCTTGTGTGTCGTGCGCAAAGGTGGAAATTACACTTAGAGATCAAATGCAAACATTGGACATGGCGCATCTTGTTTAAAAAAAAACCATTGTTTACAGTGTCCGTTTCATGTTGTCAACATGTATATATTTGAAAAAACTTGACACTGAAAACTATGTGTTGCCCGAAACCTTGCATGTGTCTTGGGTGCATCCTTGTGTTATTGGGTTATGGAGGTTTCGGTAAATGACAAGTTCGGTAAATTGATTTATATAGTAAATGCCGTGGAGGTTTCGGTAAATCGGTATAAATAGGGATTATCGCACATTTTGTCGATAAGCGTGTACATTAATTGAGTTCTTTGGCACTAATTAAATTATCTGTTTAAATGTACGGAGTTGATTTTATCAATTTAGAGATGTTTGCAAAGTGTTAATATTAATTATCCAGGCTTGCAACCTATTAATATTCTAATCAAGGGAGGTAAAAAATTTATTTATTAAAAGTTTATCTTTAGGTCATGATCGTTTTGTATTTTATATATGTTTTTAAACAATTAGTTGATAAAAACCTTAATTAAAGCGTATCAGATAAAAAAATAATAATGTGGCTCTTACAAGACGTGGCCTCCACGTGGCAAAAGCTGGGCAACATATTCATTATGTTGGCAAACTACCTCATGTTTATATAATGAGAAATTTTCGTTGGTTTAAAATACTAAGATCAAATATGTTTGTTTCTTATATAAATAAATTTCTCGCTTCTTTTTCCTACAATCAGGTCAGCACATAAGGTATTATTCTTAAAATAATCTAGATATGTATGTTTAGATCGTGAACATGCTTTAACACTGGTGGCCGAGTTTTTACATACACGATCAGTAACTTTCAAACTGTGAAATAAACAAACGTTTTCCTTCTTTAATCATGTTTACAAAAAAATACTGGTGGTGACATCAACGCACGAGCGTGTTCCGCAAACCTTGGTCTGTACAAGTTGGCCAACCTTCTCAGAGAGGAATCTGAGACAGTTGATCTTCATATACGGCTGGTGAGCCAGCACCTTCTCACGAAGATCAGACGGAAGAAATATGTTGCGATACACGGCAGACTACATCAAGCATGGGATGACTACGAAGAGGAGAAGCTGACAACCACTGATCTACTGAGGATCATCAGCCATATCAATGCCCTGGGACCATCCACGCCGGTCCACCACATGCTCGACGCCGACGAGTTTTGAACGATGTGAATGACTGATATGGTTGAAATGTCACATATTAAATTGTACTGTGTCATAAATGTATCTCATTTTTATTAGAAATGAAATTAAATTAAATCAGCATGCGGAAAATCCGAATGATAATAATGTGTCGTATTAATATTGTACTGTGTCAAAAATGAGTCTTATTAATATGTGACTACTCCCTCATTTTTTTAAATGACATGATATATTCAAATATGTCCTTTATATATATATATATATATATATATATATATATATATATATATATATATATATATATATATATATATATATATATATATATATATATATATATATATATATATATATTTATCACATTTAATTGTACTGTGTCATAAATGTATCTCATTTTTATTAGAAATGAAATGAAATTAAATCAGCATGCGGAAAATCTGAATGATATATATATGTATATATATATATATATATATATATTGTATCCATGTTTTACTTGTTGCTTATTTATTATATATGGTAAATAAAACGGATTACAAAGTCAATCAGTTATTACTTTTTTATTCAACGGATTTGTTCAGGCTAAAAATGATATCAGTTATTTTGGCCGTAAAACACATTGTTCCAGTACAGTAGCCAGGTGCCTGTGTATTAAGTTGATAAGATAGTGATCATCACAGCAGCTTGCTATTACACAGTGTATTCATTCTGCTGGCGTTGTGTTAGATGTCATTTTTATCAGTTTTCAATTATGTGTATCTCTTCGCTTAACTCAACGTTCAATGGCACGCGCACTTAACATAATTATAAAACATAACACTATCATTATATTACTTTTTATTAATTACGTAAACGTATCAGAAAGAAATAATAAAACATGTAATATAAAATTCAACATTTGGCTCGTACAAGAGGTGGCCTCCACGTGGCAAGAGCATTGGTTTCATATTCATTATGTTGGCAAACTACCCAATGTTTATATATTGAGAAATTGAGTGTTTATCGGTGGTCTAAAATACTATTGCGCTTTATATTTAAACTGAAATCATTTTTATTAAATCATATTTTACAAGAAACTTTTTAAAATAGCATTAAACTTGATTGAAAATCTTACATTGATTCCGCCATAAATCATTAGTTATTATTACTATTATGTTATTTAAATAAAAGTACCAATTATAAAAAAACAACAGTATTGCATTATTTAAATCGCAAATTTACCTACAATTTCCTAACAGAATTCGTTTTTCAGAGGTAGCTCATTCATTTCCCTTAATTCTTTACCGTAGGCATAGCATTAATTACTCAACTCAAAATTAATCCACAGTTTGCAAATAAATGCCCCTAATGTTATTGTAAGCCAATAATAGGTGTCATTAACACCTCGTTGTAGGTATACCACCTCTATAAAAACCAATTTACCGAAACCTCCACGGCATTTACTATATAAATCAATTTACCGAACTTGTCATTTACCGAAACCTCCAGCACCCGTGTTATTTATCTAGTTAAGTAAAAGATGAACGTATATTCACGTGAACTTACAAAAAGTAACTTAAAATATTGTTTCCTTCCAATCCCACGACTGATCAAGCAAAATCGTCGAGACCCAGAATATGTAAGGATTAAGAAAAATATTGTTTCTTGTCAATGAGTAAAAGAGGTTCTGAAAACACTGATAAAACACTCAATATATATTAACTCTGCATTACTTGATTGCATACTGTTACGAAAAGGATACAAATGTTATCAAGCAGCACATGGAGATGTATCATATGAGTTTTCATACATCTGAGAGGCGTCAACACGACGGTATGCTAATGATACAACAAAAAATGTGCTTGTGGTTTTGGCGTGTAAGCAAATTGACCTTCAAAAGCACGAACATGCCACAAAACATCACAAACACGGAAAAACGTAAGGGCAAACAACATCATAATCGTTATATTGGCCGCTTACTTGTTGTTCGGGCGTGTTGTTGTTTTGACGCCCTTCAAACTTGCCAAAACGCTAGAACGATAAATTTGACGCTTTAACGGGTTGACATATAATGACCGCTGTAACGCAATATTCGAGTTTTAGATGTGTTGTTAATAATCCTGGTGGGTAAAAAGTTGTTGTATTTGCGCCACTACTTCGTTATGTTGTGTTGACGTGTTTGAAGGGCGAAAACACGTAAAAAGTAACAGGTAAATTCAAACTGGAAATGTATCTGTGCAAATAGTTGTCTTCAACCCCCTCGCAGAGATTTGACTGGAACTAGCACAGCCGGATCAAATCAATGTCGTTATAACCAATGACGTTATAATTGCCGAGTCACGTAGTACAATAGTTTTTGCCGTTGTTATCTTAACATTTTTAATGTATGTATTTTTTCTATTCAACATCATCATCTGCATTCTCTTGACCGGTTTTACCGTGGAGGGATGAGGGACGACGATACAGAAATCCTCAACCAGTCAGGTATGTTGTCCGCCGCGGAGATCAGTAATTTATCCATGGGAATGGATGTCCACACTTTTACATTGTTCATTCAGCTTTTCTTCCTACAGCATCGACGTCGACTTCCCAAATAGTGCCCTGGAGAACAGTCTTGCACAAAGAGTCGTACCTGGCGACTTGTACAAACCATGACAGCTTTCGTAGTTTGACGGTCTCCATGCAGTAGGGGCTTTTGTGGACCAACAAGTGTTGTAGTCATGCGTGCAAATGCGCTCTGTGTCCGCGTGAAGTATCCAGGTATCGTAGACGTAAAGTAGGATGGAGACTACGAGGTACTTGGTGGGGAAGCTGGTGGAACTGCTTGTCCACAACCTGCCCAGTCTGGCCATCGCTGCGGTCGCCATTGCATTTCTTATTCGGACCTCAACGGCAAGGGTACCATCCATGAACCAGTACTTGAACCTGGTAACTTCTTCTAACTTCTCCCCGTTTATGATGTTGTATGCACTGTTCAGCATGATCTTCGACTTCTCCGTGCTGACATCCATCCCGTATGCTTATTCTCTTTCATAGAGTCTGTTGGTGAGATCTTGAAATTCACTGTTACTGTCACCCATGAGGTCAAAGTCATCACATAATCAAGTTGGAGATGGGTCTTCCACCGATGGAGATAGAGGTGTGGTGGTCATGGAGAGTATCCTGTGTTATCTTGTCAGGGAAAGGGTTGAACGGGATGAGAGAGAGCAGACATCCCTGACGGACGCCCACTGATCTCCTGAAGAAGTCCGCCCGTTGTCCATTGTAAAGTTGTGCGCTGCTGGCGTTTCCGTAAAGTTCTTGAATGACTTGCACAAGTCTTTCGTCCTGTTTAATCCTCTCATAACATTTCATTGGTCATCATGCCACACGTGGTCGAAAGCTTTCTGAAAGTCAATGAAGTTGCGGCAGAACTCATTTTGGTGTTGCACGTGTTTCTCAATTATGATTTTGAATTATGAAGGAACTTTGTCCATTCCCGGAGATTTTCCTGCCTTAAGACTACGCACTACCTTCTCCATCTCTGTCTTAAGTATGGATGGACCTTCGTCGTCGTCTTCTGGTCTGGGATCGTTTTGAAGGAGACAGGAGTCTGGTTGAAGCGGGTAGTTTTAGAGGTCACTGCAGTATTCAGTATCTGTTTATTTTTATTATTATGAACCTACACTTATACACTATTTTAAAAATATAAAAGAAAATGATACTACTTTTCAAAATATAATACTTAAACAAACAATTTGGAAGGATTTTCTTGTGATTGCAGAGGTTGAATGTGAGAGCATGGAACGACAACTGTGTGTGGAGATTTGTCTTGTGGACGTCTATTTAATGCGCCATCACACAAAACGATATCAAAGAAAACAGGCTTCACCATAAAATCTGTACATCGGAATGCATAAGATTTGCAAAAACTCGAACTTATATGTGGACACAAACAGACCTTACCGATTTCAAATCCTTGCGAAATATTATAACGTTATAACTATAATTATTTTAATGAAGCTTCTACAATTCATACATGAATTAACTGGCTTTAGCGTCGTTTGTACCTATATACGGATTAGATGAGATTTTCCACCTCAAGTAACGGATATAACGATTTCAGCCAATGGTAAAACAATAGAAAATAAAGGGCGTATCGTGTGTGCAGTTCACAGATAAAGTTATTTTAATTTGTGGATCTTGTATCAATAACTGCATGTAATATGCTATATTTATTTTTTCCCAGGCCGCAATATTTTCACGCATCCCAAAAATCTGGCTCCCACTTTGGGACAGTGGCATTTCCCGGGCTAGGTCACTATAAAGTTGTATATTGTGCATAACCCTTAAGCAATTTAAATAAATTGTAAGGCAAAAATAGTGACTGTATTGTTGATGTAGAGGTAGTACTTGTTGGTTATTCTAAATATAAAGTAAAATCAGAGACGTAGAAAATCTACGTCTCTGGTATCAGTAATCAAATATATTACATGCGAATCATTATTTTTTCCCGAAAATATACACTGATCTTTATAACTAATATAAAAAAAATTTCTATTTTCCCGTCAATTGATGTTTTTTTCTTTGCTCATTGAAGAACGACTTTAAGTAACCGGTTGAGCCAAAGCTTCGTCTGGTTACGGGAGTTAGAAAAATTCCGCCGTCAAGAAATCAAGTACACTTTTACTTCTTAGCGGAAAAATGAAACAAAAGAAAAAGGAAAAGGATAAACCTGCTGTTGCCCCTGAAAACAACGAAGCAGATATTGAAAAATTTCTTCAGACGTTTGAAAGTATACCATGTTCGATTTTTTCGTTTTCAATTCGCTCAGATATAAATGAATCCGGGTCGTTTCGCCCTAAATCCCGTTCGCCCCCCGAGTCGTTTCGCCCCCCGAGTCGTTTCGCCCTGGGTCGTTTCGCCCTAATTCCTGGGTCGTTTCGCCCTAATTTTTATACGTATAGCTATATTAAAGGATTTATCTTAGGCTTGTCAGAAGCTGAATGGGATATTGTTTAATACAGTATTATATTATCTTAATTACTGTTTATTTTGTCTTTTGAAATAAAACAAAGTACAAAGTTAATTATATTGCATATATTTTGATAGCTCTAATATGTTTGATAGCTGTAATATGAATAATAAGAATACACATGTATAAACAAAACATTCAACACAATGTCGAAGCACACATACACAATAATTTGACATACATTTTATTTTATCTAGCATAAAACAACTGAGAAAATCACATCGAAATACAGATTTCATTTTATATTTATTAATAAACAAAACTAATTAATCGTAATACTTTACGTTTGTAACACAATGAATCATAACGTTTCCGTTAATTAATTGCAATTAAAATCAAACGGATAATTGAGCAAACATCAAATTTGTAATAATTAAATAATCTTAATTTCCCATATATGATAAACAAGAACTAAATTAAAATTGCAATTAATAATAAAATTTGTATTAAAAATCTTAATTTTCCATATATGTTAAACAAATACTATTCGGAGCGAAAGAATCCTTTACAAAAGCCTAATATTACATAATAATTAAATAAGGGCGAAACAACCCACTTGTAAGGGCGAAACAACCCTGGGCGAAACGACCCGGGGTGACAGAGGGCGAACGGGATTAAGGGCGAAACGACCCGAGACCGATATAAATCGTGTATAAATCATGTACTGTATGCAATATGTTTTCGCGATAATTTTTGTCTGGACCACTATTACAAATTAATTCTATATATGCCTTCAAATAATCTGCTCAAAATCACCTTACATATAGATTGAAATTCAAAGCAGACAGAAAGTATATATACATGTATACTTACTGCCTTCATTTACAATTATTTTGTTCATTTGGTCTTAAAGGAAGCTTATGTTTCTCTAAATAATTGATCAATTCTTATCTTTGATAATAGGTGCTACCCTATTTCAGGGGACAAAAATATTTATAAATTGCACTCGTCCTGCAGGACAAGTGCATTAAAATTTTCACTCGTCCTGCAAACACATGCACTTGTCATTCAAATATGTGTGAAAGAAAGATTGCAAAGGACTGATATGACAAACAATGTTTCCTATATCACTGCTAAAATGCTGCTTACTTAGTTATTCATGCCAGCTGATCACAGAAGAAATGTTAACTTACTTTATTTATGAGGAACACAAAATAAATAAATGAAGACAAATTTGTTTTTTCCTTTTTCTAATGCTTGCGTGCTTTCCATTTCGGATGGTTGAACATCGCTCCTGCCCCCTTTAAAGAACGCTCGTATGTCAGACATTTTTCAGATGAAATTCAGACTGGTTTAAAACCATACTTCGCAGTAAAATAATTCTTTAAAAAAAATCAATACTTACAGTGAATGAAGTCAGATGGTTCCCTGTCAACATGGACACGCAAAGTTTACACCAAAAAGCCAATATTTACTCGGAACACAGTCTCGCATAACAACTCGCACCTGCTGTATGAAATTTACAATTACGATTTCCGGTTCATTCGCGATCTACATTCGGAATAGATATGCTTTAAGAAATGATTTTATTTAATGAAAAAGAGTCTTACTGGTCAGAAAATACATATTTTAACATCAGTTTTTTTTCACTCGTCCTGTAGGACAAGAGCTTTAGGGAAATTCACTCGTCCTTTCAAGATTTCACTCGTCAATACGAGCGGACGAGTGGAATTTTTGTCCCCTGTATTTACAAGCAAAAACTTATTTGATTACTGTGTGTTGAAATTTATACAAATGCAGTGCCTTCCCCAGGATTTTTTTCAGGCGTCCCGGGGCCGATCGGGGATGGATTCCGGAGGGGTGTCCCCTCCATACGTTGATTTTTTTTAAATTTTACGTGTCAATTCACGTTCTGTGGTGCGTTATAACTCAAAGAAAAAACAGCGTCAAAAGACGTCATTTGGTGCGCTATGATTCTTCAAAAAATTCCCCCAGTCATTTAAAAATATATTATTTTTATATTGTTTAATTGTTTTAAAACTTTTCCGCACAGATAGTAAAATCCCGACTCGAACGATTCCTCAATACATGCGTTTCAACCCGACTCTATTACTGTATACTTACTATTTTTCAAGTTTCTATTTATTATCCGATAATCCCGTTTATTCCGTTTTTATCAATCTCTTTCTGGTAAATATTTACGATAAAAGCTTTCAGTTATTTCTTTAACACAAACCTTGCCATTTTTTAAGTGACAATTAATAGATTTGATGAAATATTGCGTCTGAATATGCGTCAATCCCCTGACCTGTTGTGTGCTTGTTAAAACGCTCAATACACGCCATTTGTATGCAATAGACGCGACGTTGTACATGCTGCATAATTTTCGCGCTCTTTTTAATTGAGAAAAAGATTCGACACAAAATAAAATTTGCACTGCTAATTTGAAGCAAAAATATTTAACGTTGCGGTAACATTTACATTCGGAAGTGTGTTTCGGATTAAAAACGCGTTAACATCGACTTACGGGAATGGGTTTCGGATTACAAATTTAATTATTCCCATTTGAGATTTCAACAAATATTAACCATTGCGTTATAAATTCAAAGATAATTTGTTTAAACACTTTACGAGTCGAATAAATGTTTTGACGGAATTATGCATGAAATTCACGTTGTCCACGAGGATCACGGCCGGTTGTCATCATCAGACTTCTAACTATCGATTATCGGACGAAACATTTACAAGTGTGCGTAATTTATTCAACGAAAATTTGTTAAAGCGCATTACGTGTCGAATAAATGTCAGAAAAACGAGGTTAATCAGTTCTTTAAATGGACATGTTGAAATATACATGTACTGGAATTAAATAAATTGTTATCACATAATTGTAACCGGGAGTCATTTGCACAACTTACTCGCTATAATAATTAATTGTTTACCACTTGCAATTAATTTCTCGTATTAATTATGAGTCATAGGTAACACTTGTTTACAGTAAAAAGGAGTAATGATGATGCCCGAAACCGTCTTTAATGTTCTGTACTGTACTAATTACCGGTTTATATTACTCAGATGGTACAACTTCTTACTAATCAAGCTGCGATAAACTCTTACTTCATGCCCGACGTCAATAAAAAATAATGGTCGATAGTTAACCCCGCCCTCATAAGCATTCGCGTAACCGATTGGACGATGAACTTCACAGTATGACGAATGGAAAATTAGCAGATACATCCTTGTCAGCATTTAAATGACCGTGTAATGTGGCTAGAATAATCGATACGCGCGTCATGCTATTCTCTTATCAGTGGATTATCCATTACCCCATGTGGTGTTTATGGCGATTACTTGTGAAAGTAGGTACCGAGCGCTCTTTTAAAACAGGGAATATTGATACACTGATAGGGAAACCTTGATTTTTTTGGACAATCTCCACTTTATTTTACTGAAGAATACACTGATCGGAAAATTTCAAGCGCCCCGGGGACTCTGATTTCGAAATTCAAGCGCCCCGCTAAGGGGCGCTTAAATGGCCTGGGGAAGGCACTGAAATGTGGACATTATTGTGTACCAAAAAATTAAATCTTAATATGTTAATAGGTGCTACCTAATTTACAGGCAAACGCTTATTTGATAACCTGTCCATGTAATGTAATAAAAATTTGGACATTATTGTATCCAAAACATTAAAAAAAATTCAATACAAAATGCATTAAAAAAATGTAACCTTTTTTTTTGCTGGATGAAGTGTTTTTCATCTGCCTAGCTTTTTTGTGTGCTTATTTCGCCTCTAGAATTCAAAGAAAGTTTGGTGGCTGCGGCTTAGTAGATGTGGTGTCCACTTAGTGACTCTTATGTCATACATGCCAGACGTCCCGATCTCGGCGGGACAGTCCCGCTTTTGGGCCCTTTGTCCCGGCGTCCCGATATGAGACGATTTGTCCCGACATTCGTAAAAAACGATGTAAGGTCTATAGGTTCCCAATAAAATTCGCTATTCAAGCTCTGTTTCGCTAACACTTACCACCGCTAATCCCTTTATTGCCCCCAATTAACAATCCGATTCTACTTCTCGTGTGTACCAGTGTTGTTTATGACACCTTATCAGCGATTTATCGGCTAATTATTGATTTTATCAGGCATGCACGCTATGGTGGTCTTCAAGATAGTGGTCGCTTATTTCTATCGATAGTTGTATTATAATGAAATAAATGTTGAAAATGTGTTTGTTTTTGTCTTTGTTTGAAACGGTTTACAAAACAAATCTACGTCATTAATGAGTCTTTTACATTCAATGTTTAGTTCCAAAATAGCGGGATAATCCGAATGTGCAATATACCAAAATCGCAACAAACAGTCCAATAAGTGATACCCATCCTGTCTAGTGTAATTGGGTGTAATTGTAATAAAAACAACAAGGTGCTATGCATGACAGTTTGACCCTACTCCAATGAAGCTAAAAACAACAAGGTGCTATGCATGACAGTTTGACCCTACTCCAATTAAGCCGCGAAAATTGACAAGTAACAAACTGCGCATGGATACATGCTTAAAAAACATCGCAACAAACAGTAAAAGTGGTAAGCTGATGTAACTGTTCGGTAGATAGTTTACTGTAACCCGTACTTTCAGTGTACTGGATAGCCTCCACTGCGTTATTGTTTGCCATTGAAAGTAATATAATGAGTATTGTTGTCGTAATGTTCCAGATTTTGTACTCTAAAAAGATGAATATTATCTTCGTTGTTTGCTATTGTCTTTTTTAATAAAACTGTTATTGTTATGTTTTAGATTTCATGCTTCATATCAGATGTTTTATGTCTTGAATAAAAGTATCAAGAGTTTTTGTTAGTACTATACTGACTACAGTAAAGGTGGAATGATAGATCGTTTTAGGTGTCCTGCTTTTTGGTCAAATGTCCCGACAATTTTTTATGGAATGTCCCGCTTTGGACCTAAAAAATTCTGGCATGTATGCTTATGTATTGATCGTTTAAAGCAAGATTATACGATTTTTTATACGTGTTAAATTGTATTATATGGATAAAATATGTTGCAATTACACAAAATAGGCAAGAAAAAATATACATTGAAGACGAATTTGATAAAATGCAGCAAAGAAAATTAGCGCCCAGAGCAAACTGTGACGAAGATATTTTGTACATATTGTCCTACAATAACTGAAGCATTGGTCTTTTTAGTTAGTGTTTGTGTGTCGAATGAATAGATATCGTTGCAGGAATGTAAGTCATAAGACACTTCCTTTTTTAGGAAATTGGGAATTTTTAACCAGGTTTTCCGAAGGAAAAAACTGGTTATTAGATTGGCGAATGCGGGCGGGCTGGCGGGCGGGCGGAACAAGCTTGTCCGGGCCATAACTATGTCGTTCATTGTCAGATTTTAAAATCATTTGGCACATTTGTTCACCATCATTGGACGGTGTGTCGCGCGAAATAATTACGTCGATATCTCCAAGGTCAAGGTCACACTTTGAGTTTAAAGGTCAAAAATGGCCATAAATGAGCTTGTCCTGGCCATAACTATGTCATTCATTGTGAGATTTTAAAATCATTTGGCACATTTGTTCACCATCATGGGACGGTGTGTCGCACGAAAGAATCACGTCAATATCTCCAATGTCAAGGTCGCCACGACTAAAAATAGATTTTTTTTAAAAACAAACTTTCAAAGGGGGTTAATTTTGTTTGTTCATTTCAAAAGTTCAGTCTGAGTTTTCTCCCTTTATCAGATTTTTTTTTTCACAATGAAAACCTGGTTTTGTGACAATTTTGTCCCTTGTTTATAATTTCAGTTTGGGATCGGGTCAGTTTGCTTTGAGATCGGGTCCGTTTTACGGCCTTTTTGTACACAGCAGATAAACCCCTGATACAGACTAAATTTGCATGGGAAAAATAGTTTTTTTTCCTCAAATTGTTAATTTAATAACCTGTTTGAACATATGATCCTTTATAATTCCATAGCTGACTTTGATAACAGACAGACACATATAAGCTCTCTAAAAATCTATGCAAGGTCACATATGCTTATTCTGTTACATCAAAGTAAATCAATAGAACCAATAAATTAGATCACCATGGCTAAAATTTGTATTCCTTGGAAACTTTGATAGTTCAGGAATCCCTCTTTTGTTGGCATATGGAAACCAAATCGGTCAGTTTTGCTAAACAGTCTCAGAATCTCTTGCGTGATGCCCAGCACAATGCAGAGCAGCTTCTAAAAAAGGAAAACAAACAAAAATCTTTAAATTTTATAAATGATACAAACCTTTAATAAATGTCCTGTAGTTGATTTTGAACAATCTGAAAGATTTTGGTAAGAAAATCCAAAAGTAATAAATTTAGCAGTTTTAGGCCTAATCTATATATGGTAATATGTAATCTATCAGGAGATCGCCCAATGTGTAAACTGCTTTCTTAGAGGGAATAGACATTAGTCACAAACTCTTATGGGCCTTGTTTTCTTTAAAATAGCCGCTGTGGGACTTCAAAGCGCAGAAGGGGGCAAACGCAGCTCTTGTTAATTTATATGCACAGTCTTTATTTTCACTGTAAAAATGGACATTCAGAAATGATTCTCCAATGCCCATTTTATAATGACATGTATAAATTGTTCTTTATTTTGTTTTCAGAGGCCACGAAAATATACAGATATCTTCGGACAAGACATCTTGTTTCAGTATGTACTTATTATTTGACTTGCTCACTTTTTTAAACAAAATTAAGAAATTAATGCTAAGTACAAGTGTTCACTTTTTTTTTATTAAATCAATTGATTTGTATGTACTTTTGCAGATTGATAGTTCAGACCTCCATGTAGGAAACTTATTAGTTTGAAATTTAACAAAAATGCATTGGAAATATGCCAAGTGCTTAATAGTTCACATTGAAAATCTTTAAGCAAATTTTATTTTAATTTAGTTGTTTCAACTCCATTAATGGTTTTACTACTTATCCATTTTTAAGTGATTAACATTTTGTAGCTTGTTTCTTTCAATCAATTCACAATTAATCAAGTAAACATTAATAACAAAAATGTGGGATTGTTGGTTAAAGAACCTTTTCGGGCAAACCCTAGCTGTTTCTTTCAGTTTGTTTTTGAAGCAGCCATTTCCAGAAAACAAGATCTTGTGATGCTTATGATTCTTCTTGTGTATTAAATATGCTAATTTAGGGCATATTCTCACTCCTTACAAAACAGATCAGGGCCTTTCATGGCTAGGACTAACACAGGGGTAGGACATGATTTTGTTTAGGCACAAGGGAATAGACCGATAGTTTCCAATTGATAGATTTTTTAATTTTAAGTGTCCTATAATTTAATTTCTACATGACTTCACAGCTAAAACAAGCACTAACACATAATACATAATTGAATATTAAGGTACATGTATGTTCTTGAATTGAGAATTCAGACATAGTGGTAGTGTTTTGGAAATTTAGGCACAGGGTTACTTAAACCGTTTTTTCGGTCATGTTATTTAGTGCATGGCCCAAAAACAAAAGGATTGGTTTTGGCATTTTCACAAGTGTAATTTTGCTGCCACCAGTCCATGTTCAAATTGTGAACAAGGATTAAATCATAACAGAATCAAGTATCTTCTTAATTTTATTTCACAATCACTCTTAACACTTGCATTGAAGGTTGCCGTGGTGTAATGGATACGGTGTCCGCCTAGCGACCGGGAGGTCATGGGTTCGATCCCCACCGTGGGAGCGTTCTTTAGATCTCTCCCATAGACACCAAGTACCGGTACTGGTTCTAGGCCCAGGAAACGGACTCGAGAGCATTTATATAAGCCTCAGGCTTTCGATGCAATCAAGCTAAAATAAATAGGTTTAAACTAAACTTACACTTTCATTCAAGAAATATACTCAGAAATACACTATTATGATTAGAAATAACAAGTATATCAGAGTAGACTAGTAAAGCACTAGTTTTCAATAGCATGATGTATTCAAAGCAATCGTATGTTCTCTCAGTATATAGCCATCCTCCCCTTTTCAATAAGCAAATACATGTATTGTTAATTTCTGACATCATGAGTCACTGTATGCACATTTCTGGAAATTTGCAGAAGTGACAATGATTTATATCAATTTGCAGAAGTGACAATGATTTATAGCAATTTGCAGAAGTGACAATGATTTATAGCAATGTGCAGAAGTGACAATGATTTATAGCAATTTGCAGCCAGAAGTGACGACATATATGAGTCACCACTCATATGAAAGCTGGCATACACCTGGTATTTATCAGACCAGTGTTCTGAGGAGGCCGCAAACTCGCGATATTGTCGCGCAGAAATTGCATTTGTCGCTTAACAAAAATAGCTGGTGCAAATTTTGTTACGGTTGATTTGACTTGAGTAGGAATCGAAAAGCGATTCTTACATATTAAAAATTTCTTAGAATAGTGGATTTCCTGCTATGGCAGGTGCTCGTTGCTTAGCGACCGCTTTGTTAGTCCAGTATTGATTAGATGATATGATTCTTACTCATTTGGCGGCAAATGAAAACGCCTGTTTCATTACAGCATAAATATTAAGTTATTCTATTCAACCTCCTAATGAAGAGTTCCATAAATATCGTCGCCAAAGAAAAAAAGCCTTGAACAATTTTAAGTTTTTCTAGTAAATCATCGAGTAGTTCAACAGGGATTTCAATAGACGCAGAATCCTGCGTTTTGACGCGAGCAAATTAAAAATGACTCGTTTTGACGCAACCCTTTTTTCTGCCGTGCGTCATTTTGACGCATCGAAAATTTGACCCGTGGGTCAGTCAGTTAACATCTCGAGTTCCATGGTAATAAATCACACTGCTCCTAATTGAAATTAATTTTTCAGTATTTGAAACTCGGTCTATAATCGAGGGATTACCCCGGGCGTTGTTTATCTTATCTCATCTCCTCCAATACACATGTCACCTTCTAAATAGTGTGTGCGCACTAACTGGGTAATTAGCAGCAGCGATTACGTGATAATTGATTGACCATCTGATAATTGCAGTTTTTTTTTGCAAACTTGCAGACGGCACGGTTAAAGTAAGTCGGCAAAAGTAATTAAAGAAAAAACAAAATTGATCAAAGGTCTATTAATTACGTAGATCCACTAGTAAGTCCAGCGAGTTTTGTCCGTTTGTTAATCCTCCTATAATTACGAGTAACACCCATCTTATATAAACTGGAATCACAGTTCATTTTTTATACTAACATATTTCGGACATGTGTAGTATTCGGATAAACAGTAATAGATATACTAGATTTGTCATGCATTATGATTGTGTTTTGTTAGAAAAGCTTTCATAGGGATGATGATAATATAATGACGATAAATATGTGATGAAAAGGTGCTACCGGTACATATCTTAAATTAGTTAAATGTGTTAAAAGGAAGTAGATTTTAATGTACCAATTCATTAAAATATGTTGTGTTTTTCATCACGGTATTGTTATTTAATAAAGCAATATAACTTTTTAAGATATTATGTTACTCTTAGAGCATATTTTTATCTAAAAAATGGAATAATACAGACAAAAACACAATTAACGCGCTTCAAAATTGACCCCAGCATTTTTCAATTTGACTCCTCAAAATTTCAGTCCAGGAGTCATTGACTCCTGGTTTTTAAAATCTATTGAAATCCCTGGTTCAAAAGAAACTACTTCATATAAGGAGCAAGTAAGTGAGTCCCCACTCTACACCTGAGAAGGTGCAAGATAGCCCTGTGACTGTTACTGTACAACATGAGCCAAAATTATCCCATCCACATCGAAAAATTAGCCTAAGCCGTCTGATAAAACGGATGTTAAAAAGTCCCAAAGAAAATTTCAAGAATGTTGGCTTCGTGATTATTCTTGGCTTGAGCATAATGTGACTGGCCAATATAATAGTTACATGTACCATAGTGGATAGTAAACAGTTAAAAAAAACTTAATTCAATTACAAACAGTAACTAAAGAAACTGTCAGTGCTTTATGAAAGGGACAGAGAGGCTCACAGATGAAGAATTAAAGGTATACTAGTTGTTTAAAACACTAATGCTTTTGGCGTCTCACTGATTTTAAGAATGTTCCCTATTTTTTAGGGCTGATGGGACAAATGTCCCCTTCTAGATTCTTTCTCTGCAGAACACTGTCAGACTTGTGTGAGACCATCAATTAGATTAAAGAAATCACCATTTATCTATAAATTATCTCCTAATTCATAACTTCCAGCAATGTATTGAACATAAGTAAATGGCCAAAATAAGCGTAGTAGACAAAATGCAAAAAATTCAGGCTCTTTGGTGCCAGTGGGGAAAAGCCTACATAGGGGACTTTTAACGCAGAATAACTTTCAAAGGAGAATATAAAATTGACAAAAATATGCACTGTTTACAAATGTATGTCGATCTGGCAAAACAATTGTCTGAAAAACGACCACAAGCGATTTTTTCCCAATTGGGAAAATTACTGGTACCATACCAACTGGTGCAAAAATAGTGACAAGACCAACAGAAATCGGGAAAATTTGTGTTGTGATTTCTTCAGATCTGGAATTATGGGTCTTTTAAATAACTTGGTACAAATCAGTTTAAATATGCATTTCAAGCATTTTAGCTTGAAATGTTTAGTTTCAGTGCTTATTTTATTTGTTTACTTATGGAATGAAATAGACAATGTTTCTTCAATTTGGGAATAGTTCAGAAGCCAATAGGCAATTTTTTAGGTTTTCTTCAATTGGGAAAGTACCTTTTACAGGACCTATATAAAGAAGGGGAAAATGGCTGATAAACTGATATTTTTTGCAACAAAAAATTGACTATTTATTAACCAACAATATCTAAACATCAGGTTTATGTAGGATTTTCATTGAAAACAGGTCTGCATTTATTTTATTATATTTGCCAGCATTAACGTGTATATATGTATTGAAGAAAGTAAGTGGACAGGATGTACAATACAATTAAACCTTATCAGGTGCTCTTGAGAACATGGTTGTATTGTAAAATATTTTACTTTCAAAAATGGATATTCACAGTAAACAATTTCTGTATATTTTTCTGGAGTCAAGTTACAATTAGTTTTTATTCCCCCTCACAACGAACAAACTCTGGTATACTGGAATAATCATTGACTTTTGTCCTTTTGTTTGTCTATCATAGACACAAACTTGTCAGGAGGGGTTGCCTATACTTTTCAATCAAACACCTACAATCATACTACATGTACATGAAAAAGTTATAGAATTCAATAACATCAATCTACATATTACAACATGCAGCATAGCGGGTTATTGTGACAAAGCCCAGTTTCCATTTTTTTCAGCCTCTATTTCTGCAAAGGAGTCTATGGTATATGAAGCATAGAAAAAGCACAGGCAAAACAAGGTAGTTTATGATTTGATATACCCCTTGCGAAGACATGCCAAATTACGTAATGTATCTACCTATGCATTTATCTAAAATGACTCTTGCAAAGCATCTGCATTTAAATTGCCAATTAAAAACATATAAAGTTGGTCCAAACTGTAAAGTTAAATATAAAGTTATAAAGTTTAATTTGGGACAAAGTTGATTCAAGGTATTCTGTTTGTGGGTCACAATGTAAACTTGTAATTACGTTCACTTGTATTCCAGGAAATCTTTTAAAGTTGACAGCATCTTGGAAAAGAAGAAAGTTATCAAGGATGACCCAGACGCACCCCAGTGAGCTTATTTACCTTTGTAAATCGACTCTTTGCTTTGATTTCAATCTTATGAAAATTAAATGAGCTGCACTGTGTTAAAACAGGGTTTAATGCATGTGCATTAAGTGTCATCCTACATTAGCCTGTGCAGTTTGCACAGGCTAATCAGGGACAACACTTTTCACCTTTATTATCCCCCGCCAAATATTGTTTTGGCGTTATCCGTCCTTCCGTTCGTCCGGCACTTTGTGTCCGTAGCCATATCTTGGAAGTGCTTTGGGGGATTTCCTTGAAACTTGGTATGAGTATATATATATGGATAACAGGATGATGCGCACCAAATGGCATTGTACGCCATCGGATGATAACGGAGTTATGGCCCTTTGTATCTTGAAAAATGCTTTTTTGTGTTTCCGGAGCCATATCTTAGAAGTGCTTTGATGGATGTCATTGAAACTTGGTATGAGTATATATATGGATAAGAGGATGATGCACGTTGGCGTTGTCCATCCATCCAGAAAACTTTTGTGTCCAGAAGTATAATGGCAGGGGATATCAATTCAACGAATTTGCTTGTTGTATTTTTAGTAAACTAGTTATACAAGTCTGTTGCTTAACAACAGTTATGATTTTGAATCCAGACAGTAAATGTTTTGCCGTAATAGTTGCTGAAATAATGTTAATTGTACAAGCAGGGTTTTTTTTCCACTTTTTGGGAAGATAGCCCATGGCTTTGGAATTGGGAATTTTATCGGCATTTCATGAAATTGGGAAAGTAAATTCATTGGCCTTTTTTTTCCACACGAAAAGTCCACTGATTAGGGAAATACTAAATTTGATATAACTCTTTATAATCATTGAAATTAAAGAACAAAATCATAAAATACTTTGTTAGATGTAATTGAATTAAAATTGAAATAAAATACGCATAAGACACTTCTTTCTAAAAAAAAAAAAAATAATTTTTTTTTTATTTTTTTTTGGAAATTGGGAATTTTTGGCCACATTTGGGAAAAAAGTATACTTTTTGGGATTGGGAACATAACCGAATTTCGGCTATAAAATCAGGCCAAAAAAAAACCTGACAAGGAAAAAATAAATTAAATTGTAGCACATTGTTTTAGGTGTTTGCTGTAATTGTTCCCAAGTGTAAATGTGTGAGCTAGATGTCAAGTGCAAGCTTGTTGTGTTCTAGTGATGGGATCAAATATCTCCGGCTGGAGCTGGATGGTTACTATGACAGCAATATTCCTCATGGTATTCATGAAGTGGAAGTGGAAGCAATAGTTACCCGAATACAGCATACCCGCAAAGTCAGTTTCCATGAGTTCTTGTAGCCATTTTGTTATGCATTGGATAAGAAGTTTGTTTTAAAAAGATCTAACGTAGATACACTTGAAATGTTACCAAAATATATTGGTGTTTTAAGTACATGTCAGTAATAAGTGATGCTTGTCTTGTGCAAGAATTTAATTTCAGTGCTTATGTAAAACCTATCACATTTCGGCAACAATGTAACAAACATTTCTTAATTTGGTATTTGTATGGGGTTTATAATGTATTGCCAAACAAGCAGTTTTATTATTTACATTCCCTTTGTATTTGGGATTTTGTGTCTTTATTTGAGATATATGTTTCTGCAATGTTTAAGGTAGTGATTTTTCTGTCCATCCTTCAGTCCTTGACAGGTTGAAACGATTTTACCATTCTTTCTAGTTCTACACCGTTTTCTACAACAGTTTGATATTTGCATAGTTTTTAGCTCACCTGAGCACAACGTGCTCATGGTGAGCTTTTGTGATCGCCTTTTGTCCGCCGTCCGTTGACCGTTGTGCGTTGTGCGACGTCAACATTTGCCTTGTTCACTCTCTTGTGGCCACATTTATTGTCCAATCTTCATGAAATTTGGTCAGAAGATTGGTGTCAATGATATCTTGGATGAGTTAGAAAATGGTTACCTTTGCTTGAAAAACATGGCTGCCAAGGGGCGTGGCATTTTTCCTTATTTGGCTATAGCAAAATCTTGTTAACACTCTAGAGGCCACTTTTATTGTCCGATCCTCATAAAACTTGGTCAGAAGATTCATCCCAATGATATCTTGGACGAGTTTGAAAATGATGTACGTTGGTTGAAAAACATGGCAGCCAGGGGGCGGGGCATTTTTCCTGATATGGCTATAGTAAAACCTTGTTAACACTCTAGAGGCCACATTTATTTTCCGATCTTCATGAAACTTGCTCAGATGATTTGTTCCAATGATATCTTGGATGAGTTCAAAAATGGTAACCTTGGCTTGAAAAACATGGCTGCCAAGGGGCGGGGCATTTTTCCTTATATGGCTATAGTAAAATCTTGTTAACTTTCTAGTTGGCTCAATCTTCATGAAATTTGGTCAGAACATTGGTTTCCTGTGTAGTAAAGTTTGGTTTTATTATGTCAATATTATGTGACATTAACTGTGTTATGTAATTTTTCATAACACAGAATTTTCATAGTTAACATAACTGTTTTAGTCATTATCCCCACGTTTTGCGGAGAAAAAGTGGGGATATTGTATTGATGTGCGTCTGTCCGTCCTGGCCACCTGCTCCTCCTACACTATTAGCACTAGAACCTTGAATCTTACATACATGGTAGCTATGAGCATATGTGCGATGGTGACAGTGACGGAATTTTGATCTGACCCCTGGGTCAAAAGTTATAGGGGTTGGGGCGGGGCCGGGTCAGAGATTTTCACTCATTTTTTTATGTTATTTTACATTAACTTCTTCATTTCTGCACCGATTTACTTCAAATTGATACTGAGCCTCTCTTACGACACTAAGGTCAATCTCAACTATGCATGGCCCCATTACCAACCCTGAGGCGCCCCGCCCACATAGGACACGCCCACCCAAAATTGCCTTTTACTATAATTTCTTCATTTCTACACCGATTCACTTCAAATTGATACTGAACCTCTCTTATGACAATACAGTTAATCTCAACTATGCATGGCCCCATTACCAACCCTAGGGCGCCCCGCCCACATAGGCCACGCCCACCCAAAGTTGCCTTTTACTATAATTTCTTCATTTCTACACCGATTCACTTCAAATTGATACTGAACCTCTTTTATGACAATACGGTCAATCTCAACTATGCATGGCGCCATTACCAACCCTGGGGCGCCCCGCCCACATAGGCCACGCCCACCCAAAATTGCCTTTTACTATAATTTCTTCATTTCTACACTGATTTACTTCAAATTGATACTGAACATCTCTTATGACAATACAGTCAATCTCAACTATGTAAGGCCCCATTACCAACCCTGCGTTTTTTTATAGTAAAAAAGCTTGTTAACACTCTAGAAGTCACATGTTTTGCCTAATCATCATGAAATTTTGTCAAAACATTATTTATGTGGATGTTTCGGACGAGTTTGAAAATGGTCGTGATCAGTGAAAAAACATGGCCGCCAGGGAGTGGGGCAGATTTTTGTATATGTATATAGTGACAACATGTGAACAGTCTAGAAGACACATTTTTTTCCCAATCTTCATGAAATTTGGACATATCTTGGAAGAGTTAAAAAATGGTTTAGGTCTGTTAAAAAAAAATGGCCGCCAAGGGGTCATTTGTTGTTCATTCTTCACGATACTTGGTTAGAACATTTTTTCCATTGATATCTTGGGCTGCAAAGAACAGGTCATTTCTTTTTATCTCAGGTGAGTGACTTAGGGCCTTTCAGGCTCTCTTGTTTATTGCAACCATTTGCAATGAACACATGGCACCCAACCTTGAGAGACCTTCCCCTAATTTGTACTAAGCCCATTCATAATTGCATTTACTGGTTGACAAGATGTTACAAATTTTTCTATAGCCATCTCCATGTCCTACATCACATGTGGATTCTCACATGGTTCTTTCTCATGAGCATCCCCAATCCGCCTTATATTAACCCATCTGACTTTGACCTTTACCTTAATCCGATATGAACTTAAGCAACAACGTGCCTTAATTAGCCAACCGATGTGTGTATTAATCAATAAACTGATCAACTGTGAGAGAAGAGTGGCTTGCTTAAAAACTTTAGATAACATGGTAATCTATTAATTTATAAAGGTATTCAATTCAATTACAGGTTTAAAAGTTGAAAAGCCACTTTGTACTATTAGGGATTTGTTCATAAATATTTTTATGTCCCCCACCACTATAGTGGGGGACATATTGTTTTTGCCCTGTCTGTTGGTTGGTTGGTTGGTTGGTTGGTTTGGTCAAACTAACATTTTGCAATAATTTTTGCAGTATTGAAGATAGCAACTTGATTTTTGGCATGCATGTGTATCTCCTGGAGCTGCACATTTTGAGTGGTGAAAGGTCAAGGTCATCCTTCAAGGTCAAAGATCAAATATATAGCTTCAAAGCGGCGCAAAAGGGGACAAAGTGTTTCTAACAAACACATATCTTGTTGCATTTGCATTTAATATCATTAAGCTGCAGTTATATGTTTTATGAATCTTTTTTGTATGATACTGTGGAAGAAGAATGCATGAAGTTTATACAAAATATCAATATTAATACAATGTTAGACTGATTTTAGTTGAACACATTTTTACTTATTTGTATGTAATAATCAGCTTTGAACCAAATTTGCCTTTTACAATTAAAGAAAACCTTTGCTATTTTATTCCAGCATGGTGCCTGCTCTGGCAATGTAAAGCAGACCAGTCTTGGCAAAGTACGAGTGCCAGTAAACCCCACCTGGAGTCACTCTAGCCCAGATGGGACACAGTCTGACAATGGTTACCATGGCTCCCGAGCTACTATCATCTCAAAGGAGGGCATTGACTTCAGACCATTTAATGGCCAGAATAGCTGTAGTCTGCATTTGAGTGTAACCTGTCGACTGAAACCTAACCATCCAAATGGCATTGCTAATGGCACTATAAGTGGTAATCAGTTTTGTTATCAGGGTATACCCCTGGACAAAATGGCTTGTTGCTGCCAACATCCCTTCATGTCATAAATATAATCAGGGGTGTGATTTTTCCGCCGATTTTCGCAGATCGTGTTGTCCGTTGTCATTTCTGCGATTCGCGTAAATTTGAAAAAAAATGGGTGAAAGTACGACCGAATCCGCGGTATATTTCATAAGCGGCCCAAAAAATCCGCGGCCAGCAAAACCTCTCTGCATACTACACTGTATTATGTACTAGCATTTTTTTAACGAGCGATGTCATTGGCTGTCGTTTCCCAATCTTCCAGTTAAAATCGGTCTTTAAAAATGTGTTACATATTTCTTTGCTGATGCGATTGCAAATGGCGCCGTTGTGAAGCGTTATGAAGACGAACGAACGAATCTCACAAAATCTCGGAGATTTAACATTTATTGAAAAACAAATTTAAATGGGAAAGGGAAGAAACAACAGTAAATATAAATCAGAAAGCAATACCACTTTCTGAATGGGTACGGAAGATTGACTGTAAGGCTAAAGTCATATTCTATTCATGTGAACAAATCTTAAACTACGTAAATGGTGGTAAATTGTCGTTAGTTGAACACTGTAACGTTGTTGACCTTATGAAGAATGTAAAGGCATTGAGCTCAAACGAAAGATTGCCGTCATCGTTCACAGGTATCAGAACACTCATTGATTTTGATCACAATTTATACTGGTGACTTTGCATAACATGTTAAGTGATTTTAAAAAGATTTTCATAAAAACATATTGTTGATAAGTTTAAGATGGTGTTTATTTAAATGTCTGCTTTAAGGTTTGTCATTGCGTTATGCACGCGATTCGAGTAATCAGTCTACAGAATTTTCCTCCCCTCAGACTTCACCTCAATCACACCCCTGATAATGAAAAAAAACTGATAAAAGGTGAAAGAGACACTTTTCAAGAAGATTGCTTGTTTTATAAAACAGGCATTCTGGCTTTTCAACTAACTTGTGTGCATAAAATGTATGTGCTGTGCATGTTGGGAATTTATATTTTATTTTCTGCCAACTTGTGATCAGACCCTTCCACTTTAAATGTGCAAAGTAGCCATGAAGTCATTAAGGATGTAACTTGGTAAAAACACTCATTATGTACATAATTTAGTTAAGCTTTAAAATGCTTATTTTGAGGACTTGATGAATCAACAAATGCCTTCTCATCAAACGTGCATGCATGTATACATAAACCAAATTGGTAGTAGAAACTAAATGAAACCAGGAGTATAAACATTTTATTACACTGACATGTTAAAAAAACAATGTTTTGAGATTGAAATTAATGTAATAATAATGTTATGTTTAAAGACTTGACATGAAAGTATTCATTTTACAAATCATCATGTGTTTAATTATTCTATTTAGCTTTGCAATAAAGTAATGCAAATGGAATACTCGCACACAATGAATTATACCGCAATATTCATTATCAATGCATTAAGATGTTAAATTGTCTAATACGATGGGGGAAGGACACGCTTCTCAAGCTTACTCTGGAACTCTGTTTGTAACAACTTAGTTTTTTGGATGGGTGTTTTTCTTTACATATTTGTAATATCATGAAGGTTATTGATCCAATTGATTTCAAACATGTCTTACAGTGCCTAAAAAAAGTTTTGATTTTACCACTTTGTAAACTAAGCATGTGATTTTCATAACCAAAAAGCAATCTGAATTTGTTAAGGTAACAAAGCAGATATCGTAATAATGAAGGCAAATTGTTGTCACTCTCATTTAGCAAAAAAATCACATGTTTATCAGAAAAAAGTAGTAACATGTGCACATTTTAACTTGCTCAAACTCTTCAGACGAGTACAGTAACAAGAAGCGTCGTCACTCGTTGAGTCCTCATGGGGCGGGCAACCTTGAGGACAATGTGGTGGTGTACGGGGCAGAACTCTCAGTGTACGGCAAGCAGTACCAGTGCCTCCTGGTGGCGGGAACGTACGACCTCATCCTGCAAGAGCGCGGGTCGAAGTTTTCAACTAATGAGCGGGGACAGTGGGAAAGGGCTGGTGGGAAAAGGGTATTATGACTCGGCACTTCGTTCATTTTTCATTGGAAGCATATCTCAAGATTATGACTATGAGAAGAATGGTCATTTACTGACTTGTTGCCTATCTTATTAATTTTTTTTCATTCTTGCATGTTAAAGTTGAAAAATGTACATTTCAATAGCATAATGAAATAAAATTAACAAAGTAAATGATGACTAACATCTGCCATATAAATATAACATGGTTTTGACACAGTTTTATCCACATAATTTCTTTCAGCAGGACATCTTATTGGTTCTTGATATTAAGGTCTTGTTGAGACTAAGTCAGTGTTTTTTTCTCACCATTTTTGGAATGGGGCCGGGTCCCTTTGAATTGGAAAAATTCGCAGCTTTTTGACTAAAATTGGGAAATTAGTGTTGTTGCTGTTTTGCTAAAACAATGCTTCAAATTTCAAATTGAGAATAGAAGTGTTTTTCAGTATAATTTTATATAAGGTTGAAATGATATGGCTGGATGGGAGATGAGCAAAATGTTGAAAAAAAAAATATATATATATTTCATATAACTTTCAATTGGGAATTTTTATGTCCCATTTGGGAACAATAGATACTGTTTATGTCCCCCACCACTCCAGTGGGGGACATATTGTTTTTGCCCTGTCTGTTGGTTGGTTGGTTGGTTTGTGTGTTTGTTTGCTCCAACTTAACATTTTCCATAACTTTTGCAATATGGAAGATAGCAACTTGATATTTGGCATGCATGTGTATCTCATGGAGCTACAAGGTGAAAGGTCAAGGTCATCCTTCAAAGTCAAATGTCAAATATATAGCTCAAAGCGGCACAAAAGGGGACATAGTGTTTCTGACAAACACATATCGTCTCAATTGGGAATGGGGCTGAATACCAGACCCGATTTTTAACGAAAAAAACACTGTAAGTTTAAAACTTTTTACTCCATTCCAACTTTTTGGTTGTTCATACTTATTTCGTAGGATAATATACACTAAGTATAAGTAAGTTATATTCTGTGGTATCTAGCTAGTCCTGTGGGTCTCAAAATTGATGGGGCTCTACTGTGTCTTTAACAGAAAATATTTAAACAAGACTTGTGTTGAAAAATACCAATGGTGTGCAACGTGTACTTTTCAAGAGTATTACTCCAATTTTTAATAATATATCAGGCTAACAGTGACATCTCCTTCTCATAGAATTCTAATTTGAAGTTTGCTATGATAAGCAGGGATCATATTTTCCCACAACATCAATCGGTCTGGATTTGAAATGGGGGGAAAAAGTATTAGAAAAATTACATCTGAAATCCATGCCAGAACTTTTCAGGTCCAAATCGGGACATTCCATAAAAAAATTGTCGGGAAATTTGACCAAAAAGCAGGACAAATAAAACGATCAATCATTCCACCTTTACTTTAGTCAGTATATTACTTACAAAAACTTTTTTAACCCAGTTTTGACGATACATGTGTTACAGAAATTTGTAAACACAGCGTTCTCCATTCTCCGGAAGTAAACACACTCCATAAACTGAATTGTGGGGTTTCCCGGTATGCCTCGATTTGACATCCAATCGGTACAGGGATATCCCCTTAAACATTTGTAAATCGTGTGACGCGTTGTGAGCGCATCAAGCACTTTTCTTATTCAACCAATCGTCAATTAACTTTTAGATTGATGCAATATGTTATAAATTATTTTCTGACAATCAGTCGAAAACGAACGTTTATTTATGTGAAACATCAATGCGTATTGGTCAGCATCTAATTTGTTTGATGTACAAAATCGGCGTTTTGATAGGTTTTATAACCTTACTCCTTAGGTGGTATAATACACAGGATAATAGTGTCATTGGCGTTTATTTCTGTATGATACATCTTTCCATAGCAATTAGAGACCCCTATCATAAAAACACTGGTGTAAATGCCTGATAAAATCAATAATTGCTGATAAATCGCCAATAAGGTGTCAAAAACAACACTGGTGCACTCGAGTAGCAGAAGCGGGTTGTAAATTGGGGGCATTAAAGGGATTAGCGATGGTGAGTTTATGCCAGACAGAGCTTGAATAGCGAATTTTAGCGAATTTTATTGGGAACTTATAGACTTTACATCGTTTTGTACGAATGTCAGGACAGAATCGGACCGACTGTTTAGGATTTTCAATCGGTCTTTCATGACCTCAATCGGATTAGGACCGACAAAACCGAAAAAAAAATGATCCCTGATGATAAGCTGTGTCGAAAATTTGACACACACAAATTGCTTACCTCTAGTTTAAAATTTACTCTGATCAAGGTAGACAATGATAATTTAAATTAGAGCACACATTTATCCTTGAAATATTTAGAAGGATTGTTGTTGAGGAGTTTTTGTACTTGTGTGTTTAGGGGTCATGTTCTTATTCTGTGTAGCCAATCGCCGCCTTGGAGGTGTTCGACTCAAGTTCCACTCTGAAGTTCAAGCTTACCTGGTTTGACGACCCAGAAGGGCTGGTACCCTGTGAGACACTACCCTGTGAATACCACAAGAACAACAGATACACACCCACAGGTAACAATTCTTGTGAATACCACAAGAACAACAGATACACATCCACTGGTAACAATATTTGTGAATACCACAAGAACAACAGATACACAACCACAGGTACCAATACTTGTGAATACCACAAGAACAACAGATAGACATCCACAGGTAACAATACCTGTGAATACCACAAGAACAACAGATACACATCCACATTTAACAATAGCTGTGAATACCACAAGAACAACAGATACACATCCACAGGTAACAATACCTGTGAATACCACAAGAACAACAGATACACATCCACAGGTAACAATACTTGTGAATACCACAAGAACAACAGATACGCATCCACAGTTAACAATACCTGTGAATACCACAAGAACAACAGATACACATCCACATGTAAATATACCTGTGAATACCACAAGAACAACAGATACACATCCACATGTTACAATACTTGTGAATATCACAAGAACAACAGATACACATCACAATACCTGTGAATACCACAAGAACAACAGATACAAATCCACAGTTAACAATACCTGTGAATACCACAAGAACAACAGATGCACATCCACAGGTAACAATACCTGTGAATACCACAAGAACAACAGAATCAGATCCACATGTAATAATACTCGTGAATACCAAAAGAACAACAAATAAACATCCATAGGTAATGTAAATTGTGAATAATTAAAAGATTAGCGATACCCATGAATAGGGATTTATCAAGACTTGAAAAAATGCAGGGGGAGGGCCTTACAAATGTCAGAGTAATCCCTTTCTTGAACATTCAGTTGATGGTCTGCTTTGAACATTGAAATTTACTAAATTGTGCTGGTTCCTTTTCGGACATGTTTTTAGGTAGATATTTTTTTTGATACTCAGATATGAATTCACAGGTAAAAGAAAATCAGAAAGGCATCCACAGGTTACATTACTTATGAATACTACAAGAGTAACAGTAACATACCCAGAAAATGGTATGTGTGAATACCACAAGAACATCAGATAAGCATCCGAAAGTAACAGTACTTTTTTATTATAGAAAATTGAGAACAGTTCAAGATTTGTTGTGGAAGGTTGACATTGTGCTTGTTGCTTTGTGATGTCAGTCTTTTATTCCGCATTTCTTCATTACTTCAGTTTTGTGTCTTAGGTTACAGATCGGATCCCAGCCAACTAATCAAGGAAGAAGGTACATCAACACCGAAGAAGAAAATGCCGGTAATAGTATTTTAAGGGCATATTCATAATTCTCATTCCTGAGGTAATAGGTCCAGCGCCTTCCTAAGGGGTGGGGATAGTTATGCATAATACGTAATAAGGGGGAATTAAAGAATAGTATGTATCTGCTTGAAATAATTAATATCTAGTTATCGCCCACAGCAGGCTAAGGAAAATGGTTTTGGCATTGTCTGTCATTAAGTACCTCCGTCAGTCTGTCACAAACTTTTTGGGGCTATATCTTAGAAACTATATAAGATTTCAACATGAAACTTTATAGATGTATAGATGTAAATGAGGAGAAGTGCCTTGTTCAAGAGCCATAACACTAATTTTTTTTTAAAGAAGAGTTATTAATCTTAATTTTGTTTGGATTCTACCATACATCAAGAAGTTTGCACATTTTACATTTCTGTTTTTTTCAACGCAAAATTGCATGTAATTGTAAAGGTAGAGATAGGTTTACATACCTATATACTAATTTATAATTATCAATTAGAATGATTTCTTTAGAATTAAAGAACTTAATTTAAGATGTTGCATGTGTTTTTATGCACCCGAAGGAGGGCATATAGTGAAAGCACTGGCGGTCCGTCTGGCCGTCACACTTTGCGTTTAGGTTTCGAAAAATGCTCATAACTTCTATGTCACTTAAGATGTAACATTCATATTTGGTATGCATGTGTATATGGACAAGGCCTTTCCATACACACACAAATGTTGACCCCTTCGACCTTGACCTTGAACAAAGGGTCCACGTTTAGGTTTCAAAAAATGCATTTAGGTTTTGAAAAATGCTCATAACTTCTATCAAATAGTTTATCGGGGGCATATGTAATCCTATGGAGACAGCCCTTGTTTGTGTTTTTTTTCATTTCCGATTGCATTACATTATTGTGTTATATTTCATAATGTATTATGCCATCCTAAAATAAAATGTGTTGAAAAAAAAAGAGGTTTGCACCCATCCATAAACAAAATTTATTTGGTGAGGATATCAATTCAACAAATTTGCTTGTTTCTTTTTCTTTAAAAAGATGCCCAAATGACAATAAACAACGGCATGGATTTCATACAATTTTCATATTTTATGTTCTAAAAATAACAAATAATCAAACAAATGTGATTTTTATAATGTAATTTTTTTTTCAATGGAAAATATTTTCCTACCTATTAACACAGGTACACATAAAGTTGATAAAGCCATGACGTTATAAATTGTTCATCAAACTCAGGTCAAGGCTTTCTCTTCCCTTCTCCAAATTCGCAAATGGCTTCAAAAGGACAAATTTGGCATAAAAAAGTTCTATTTTGCTTCAACTTTTCCTATATAAATATCCATAAAAAAAACTAAAATTAGTAGAATTGTGCCCAAGCGTGTCAAATTTAGCTAAGACAATTTTGAGCCAAGGGAAGCCCTGCAGGTGACACATGTGTTATTTAAGTCCTACCCTTAGTATAGTATACCAGTCCTGTACATCTGTAGTTTCACTATGTTTATATTTGTTGCTCTGAATTTACATGTGATATCCTTGTACTTGTACCAGATCGTGTACCAGTTCCTGTATGACGAGAATGCTCGTCAGATGACAGACTCCCGTGACAGCGCCGGCTGCCCATGGTGCACCGTGAACTGTGGAGAGCTGTACAGCCTGCTGAAACACCTACGCCTCTGTCATGCACGCTTTAACTTTATCTACACTGTGAGCATTGTTTGGTTGTCACATGGTAGAGTAGTATTGAGACTTTCACTACAACTTCATCTACACTGTGAGCATTGTTTGGTTGTCACATGGTAGAGCAGTATTGACGCTGAGAAAATGTAAACCACAAGCCAAAATGATGTGACTATCCTGTTGTTTTTTTAGGATTTAAACACTTCAAATAAGCATATTTATAAATCTGAGTTTATATTAATCAATGAAGCCTTAATTATGGTATTTTGTATCTAGTCATGGAACGTGTACATCACAGTGGTGTACCCAATTCATTCAAAGTGCATTTTATAAGATCGTGTATGATGTATAATGTCTCTGATAATCTATGGCAATTTGTGTGATTCTTTCCAACTTCTCAATTTGGAAAGCATTTCTCCAAACCAGGTGCAATCTTGAGTAAAAGTTTTTTTGTACTTTTTGCAATACCTTGCAAGAATATTGCTTTACTATTACTATTGATATATATAATTACTGAATACTTAGTTCTATGTTATTCATTCTTTAACTAAAAATTTCATATTGCTCATTTATCATCTTTCTGTATATCCATTCTGTTTTTGGCCTGTCTGTCTGTCATTCTGTCCCAAATCTTTAACCTTGGTTAAAGTTTTGCGATAACTTTTGCAATATTAAAGATAGCAATTTGATATTTGGCATGCATTTGTACCTCATGAAGCAGCACATTTTGAGTGGTGAAAGGTCAAGGTCATCCTTCAAAGTCAAAAGTCAAAAAATACAATGCAAGGGAAGTAATAAGCTTTAAAAGGGAGATAATTTCTAAACCTGCCAAATGATATATTGAAATTTTATTTTAAAGCGGCGCAATAGGGTTCATTGTGTTTCTGACAAACACATCTCTTGTTTTTATTATTACAATTTACTAATGCCAACCTTTAACATTTACAAGTATTGTTGTATGTTGCATCTTTTAGCAAACCCCCACTGCTCACCGCATAGATGTCTCTCTGAATGACTGTTTTGATGGAGCATACGCGGGTAACCCTCAGGATCTGAACTCCCACATAGGGTTTGCCTTCCATCGCCTGGGCCCTGTACGGAGATCTTCCATCACCCACGTCATGGTCTACAGGTATATACATGTTTATGTGGTGGATTTAATCTGTCTGTATTTGACAGAATCTAATTGGGCAAGGAAATTGTCTTGTAGACAGCAAAGAAGTTTCTGGAAAAGGTATGTAAAGAAAATTACAAATCTATTCATTTTCCTTTGTAGGAGCAAACCAATAACATTTTATATACTAAAATAACATACACACCACTTTGCCATTAGGAATTGTACAAATGTGTGATTGTCCTTTTATCTTGTAGATTATACCTTATATGTTATGTTCTTATTACCAGACCTAAACGCCCAGCACAGACACTGCAGGAGTTTTGTGAGCCAGAAAAGGAGAATCAGATCTGCAGACAAATCATTCAGGGACACAACAGGTATGGGTCAGTAGAAGTAACATCCTGTGTAAAAATATTCCAAATAGATTGCCTGGCTGATTGTCAAGGCATCATCTAGGTTAATATGTGCAGGTATTATGATAGATGTTAAAAAACACTGGCCTCATTTGCGTGTTGTGAACCATCTATGTGTTGTTTTAAAACTTGTATGGTTATTTTTCTGGCCCTTTTTAAGAATCTGGGTTATGTAGCATTTGAACCTGTCGATTTGATTTCATATATGCAAATAGCTTGACAACTCTTTGATCATGCAAATTGGTATAACGTTAACTTAAGATGAGAGTATGACAACCTTAGATTTTCACACTAACAGGACAAGGTCACATGGGCTTAAACATTCAATAACATAGGTGCAATAGTTAGTTTAAGTTCTATTGATATCCATGATAACAATTCCTTTAGCAGACTCTAAATTATGATATAGCAATTCTTTTAGCAGACTCTAAATTATGATAAAACAGTATCAAAAAATTTGAAACTGTATTCTCTTAAAATTGAATATGGAACCCCTTTCAGTAAATGTGTTCAAGCATTAAACACTTTGTGAAATGTGTTTACAAAAAAAAACTGTTCCAACCAGTTTGGTGTGGGCATAACATTTTTTTAAACCCATTTATCTGTGGGTACAAAGATGACACATTCAAAGTCCTTTCAAAATCACTTGCCTGATCAATATTGGAATGAATCTATCATTGGTGGATAACATTAGTTATTGTTGTAAGTTCCCATAGTCTAGATGGCATTTCTCAAAGTTGTGGAGAATGACGCATATTAACTATATATGTCATTTCTGGCTGATTCATAACTGCTGGTGATTGAAATCATTCAAATTGTATACACATTTAGTGAGAGTATACATGTTTTACAAACATCTGTTTTTTATCCCATCAGCATCTACTGATGCCATGAGTATTATAACCATATCCCTGTCTGTTTGTCCTTACATCTGTAAATGAAGGCAGTAACCCAAAATGACTTGTTTTAAATGTTTTGAAAAATATCAATAATGCTTCTTACATAAAAGTTGATTATTATCCCCCACCATAGGCGGAGGGATATTGTTTTGGCATTGTCCGTCCATCCGTCTTTCCGTTCATCCGGCCTGCACTTTTGTGTCCGGAGCCATATCTTGGAAGTGCTTTGGCGGATTTAATTGAAACTTGGTATGAGTATACATATGGATAGGAGGATGATGCACACCAAATGGCATTGTACACCATCTGTTAATAATGGAGTTATGGCCCTTTGTATCTTAAAAAATGCTTTTTTAGTGTCAAATATAACTCTTTTGTGTCCAGAAGCATATTGGCGGGGAAATCAATTCAACGAAGTTGCTTGTTACATTGAAGTTTTCACACTCAGACCATCAATAATGCTTCCTACAAAGCTTCAATATTCATTTAATTTAATTTAATTGTCAGCATCCCATAACTTGGCTTCATTTTGACCTTGACATTTACTTACTTTTGGTTTTGGACTGATTCAGTTCAGGGAATATGGTCGAAATTGTTTGTTCACTGACTTACGTGTAGTGTCTAACATCAATAATGCTTCCTAAAAAGTTAAGGATACCTACATATATCCTGGCCTACTTTGAATTTGAAACTGATCTACTTTTGAGCTTAGACATATTCATACGATTAAATAAATCAATATTTACAATACTTCAACCACAGGCATCTGTGTACATTGAATGCAGCGTCTTGTCCATGGTGTATTCTACATGTATGTCTACTCTTTGTTCAATGTATGAGCATGAATTAAATAGATAATTTCCATTTTTAAAGAACTCACATGAAGCCTAGTTGTTCTTGTTATACAATTATTAGGCAATATTTCCACTCATGTTCTCTGCAGGTTGTATTACCGCACCAACACATGTCAGCCTTTGAAACCTCAGGAGATCAATCAGGACAGCGAGGATGAGATCACGCCAAAATGGCTCTGTCAGAAGTCGGTCAATGTAAGTCCAAGTAGTAAAATGGATCTGCCATATTTGGCAAAGTAGGTCTTCTTAGGTGTAAATGTTAATTGGCTCTGCCATATTTGTATGCCCCCATTCGAAGAAGAGGGGTATATTGTTATGCTGGATCTCTGTCGGTCTGTCGGTAGACCAGTTCATTTTGGATCAATAATTCGTCAACAAATTGATCGATTGACTTGATACTTCACATGTGCATTTGCCTTGGATAGTTGATGACCCCAATTGAAATTGGGGTCACGAGGGTAAAGGTCAAGGTCACTGTCACAATAAGTGTGAAAATTGTTTCCGATCAATAACTCGTCAACAAATAGACCGATTGGCCTGATACTTCCCATGTGCATTGGCCTTGGACAGTAGATGACCCCTACTGAAATTTGGGTCACTAGGTCAAATGTCAAGGTCACTGTCACAATATGTGTGAAAATTGTTTCCGATCAATAACTCGAAAACAAATTGACCGATTGGCTTGATACTTCCCATGTGCATTGGCCTTGGACAGTAGATGACCCCTATTGAAATTGGGGCCACGAGTTCAAAGCCCTGTTTGAGGGGGGGGGGGCATATCTCTGATCGCGTTACTTTTTTTCAATGTATGTCTTGTAAGTCGTAAAATGTAAAATGGCTGTGCGAGATTTGTTGACATAGGAATTTTTAGTATTAAAATGTCAACTGGCGCTGCTATATTTGTCAATGTAAGTCTTCTAAGAAGTAAAATGTAAAATGAATTTGTAATTGTAGGTCTTCTTAGTGGCGCTGCCATATAAAACGGCTCTGACATATTTGTCAATTTAGTTCTAATCAGTGGCAAAAGGTAAAATAGCTCTGCCATATTAATCAATGTAAAATGGATCCGTCATATTTGTCAATATAGTTTTAATGTCATAAATACATACCTGCTATCCCTAGCTATACCTTTCTAGGTGGGTTAGCTTCTACAGAAATCTTCAAGTGCCGTAATTCGGCCACCTCTCTAACTGAAAACAGATCTGGTTAAACATAGTACAATGTAACCTAACCGGAAATCAAGAACCGTTACTCATCTTACTTTTCTGGAGACACCGTGCAGATCGCCATTTTTTATCGACTTTAAATTTGGACTTTTTGTTCAATTCTGCGTGGTGGATTTGGGTTTGAAATGGATGAATTGTATAATTTATCGTTTCTACTTCATTCAGAAATATTTTCTTGTATTATTTTGTTGATAATTAATTGTTTTTCACATTTGGCCGGGTTTTTACATGTGCTCTTGAATTGAGCACGAGGATTTCGTGATTTATGTCAACAAGTTATTGACTATATTATGCAGTGTAAATAATTTGTTTAACTGAATAATTCAGTTATTTTGTTCGTTTTACACTGTTTTCTTACGTGGATTCTTTTCTTTTTCTAAGTTCAGAATAAGAATGAATTTACATACTAGAGGTTCACGTGGTCACATTAAGGATTCGTGGGATTCCCACAATACTTATTTGTTATGTACTAATTGTACCTTTGATCATAAATGCTCTGTTTCTAGTGCGTTGGACGATGCGACGTGGCAGAAAGCAATTCGTTGCAGAACGTTTCTGAGCAGAAAACGGGTAGATGAACCTTCATCAGATGAGAAATTCCCGGTGACTTTACAGACTACAGACGAGTATATGCAGCATCAGTCACCATGTATAGGGCAAGATGAAGATCGTACTATGCTAACTTCGTTAGAAAGTCGATCAACATCAGACCATATGGTGACAACCGTCAGCCGGTCTATGACCGATGGCATTAGTCAAGGACTACGACCAATGCCGGACCATTTGGCAGCCGCCATACGGTCATTGCCTGGTGACAACACTGGTCATAGTATGACCGGTACGTCACTGGTCCATGGCACCGGTCCGTGGTACCGGGGACCAGTCCGGTCACTGGTCTGTGGTACCGTTCACCGGGGACCGGTCCGGTCACTGGTCAATACTACCGGTCACCGGTCAAAACCACCGGTCACCGGTCATCAGGGACCGGTCCGGTCACCTGTCATCTATCAACAGTTACCAGTCACCGATCAATACCACCGGTCACCAGGGACCGGTCCGGTCACCGGTCAATACTACCTGTCACCGGTCAATACCACCGGTCATCGGGGACCGTTCTGGTCACCGGTCATCTATCAACAGTGACCGGTCTGGTCACCGGTCAATACCACCGGTCACCAAGGACCGGTCCAGTCAATCCTACCCGTCACTGGTCAGTACTACCGGTCACAGGTCATTGATCGAGAAAGAGACATCGATCATCATCATCGATATATTCCTACTCTTTTTCTTCTTCAAAGGCATCTGAGTCGTCAACTAGTACTGACAATAGAGGTAGACGTCGTACACAATCTCCTTTATCGAGTAGTCCTCATTCACGGCGTCGATATGATCGATACCGATCATTTGAGACTCTAGGAGACGTTATTCTAGGAGACGTCGTTCCCATCGAAGCCGATCTGTTTCTCAGCATCTTAGGGATAAAACTCGTAGTCATACTTCACGTAGACAGTGTCGCTCTGACTACCCTTATCCTACACAGTACTGTCCTGTCTCGGATTGTAATGTTGCTGTACTCTATGTACCAGATCCAGTTTCCAGTTTAACATTTACAAATGTTGCTGTGACTGGTACTACTTCGCAGACCATGTCTTCTGGTGTTTTTCTCACCACTACAGATACTTACTCTGCTCCACGGGTATCAGCTACGTTACCTATTCGGGTACCTCCTGCTACGGCACCGTCTAATCCAGACACGTTATGGCTTCAAGATTCGTATGGACAATTCGTACCAGTCAATCCTGATAATTTACTGTCATCTTCCGGTTTTAATTGTCAGGGTGTTGATTGTGTAGATGGTCATTCATCATTACCAGATATCGCAATCTCGTGCATGATAATCGGCCTAGTATTTCCACTTATGTTTCTGCTGATTCTATACACACTGCTGGTGTTGTAGACAATGAGGCGGATTCAGAGGCAGATTCCAATGATGACACTTATAAATATTTGTCATCAATTTATCAGATCTATGAACTAATATTTCAACTCTTGGTGATGATTATTGCCCAAGACCTGCGGAGATGTCTACTCATTCGAAGATCTCTATCACGGAAAATTAGTTCGTACATTTGATCCCAACAGGCTTTCTAAGGCTACTTCTCGCCTTGATACACGCCTTCCTATTGGTTTCTACTGTCTTATCAGTTTTTCAATCTTTGGAATCAGCTAATAAGACCATTCCTTAAGAGGAGAACTGTGGAAAGTGCCTAAGGATTTATCTGATCCTAAGCATAATGAACGTACTAGAAGCTACAAGCGTTTTGTACCAGATCCAACTTCCGGCTTAGATTTTGCCAAATTACCGGTTCAGGATCTTGACATCAATAAGCTGTTGCTTTATATGCCTACTTCTTCAACTTCTGTTTCTGTTCCTTATTCAATGTTGGAACATTGGGAAGTGAGAGAACGCAGATCTTTAGGTCTTACCAACCAGATAGATCTCATGCTAGCAACTATATTGCAGTTGGTGTGTGATTGGTCGGACTCAGTTCCTGAAGAACTTCGTGATTTTTTAATTCATCATTCACGAACGACATTGTCCCTTTCACATAATGCTGCTTCTTCAATGTCAGAGATGCTAAGGATTCATATAGATCTTATCCTTTCTTCTTTAACTAAAGATTTTTTATTAGAAGCGGGTATGAATTCTCTCAGAACGGCACCTCTCTTATCAGGATTTATTTTCGGTGGAAGGATACAAGACGCAATTTGAGCGGACAAGATGATCAACTTCATGCTTCTTTAGCTAGAAACAACTCTGGACAACGCCAATGGGCCTTTAAGCGACCTGTTTCTAGACCAATGGAAAATCCAGTAGTTAAGAAGGATAAGAGGAATACTGTGAAACTATTATTTTTCGTCCGACATTAATTTTTGCCTTTTTCGTCCTTCGACTGATGGACGAATATAAGATCCTAACGAACAATCATGTCCCATATTTGAAACAAATAAGACTGAATTACCGCAGGCATGAGGCATTTAAATCCATCGTAATCCACGCATATACACAGGGCTCGAAATTAACACTCGCACACTCGCAAAATGCAAGAAAAAAAGATTGCAAGGTAAGTTATAAGCCACTAGTATTTTTTGCAAATACAGATAGTGAAAAAAAAACGAGTTATATTTCTTAATGCGTTCGACGGCGTGAACGCTAAACCGTAGGTCAATTTTTTTAACGTCCGAATACCCATATGCGAAAGCGCGCACCTTGTTTGTTGATTGGTATACTTATAATACAGATACACAGATGGTATTGATACAAAGAACATGAAACAGTCGACTATTCACACTCAAGTTAAATCCGGTTTTGACACAAAGGGGTGTTCATTATACAGTGAACTGACAACTGACATTTCCTGTAAAACGCGAATGCAATAAGGCTGTATTGAATGTGTCGACTTCGTTTAGGTATAATAGTGTTGATTAGCGCTAATTGTTAACAACTTTATTACCCATTGTGTGTATTGTGTTTTTCAGGGGTGTTGCAGATTATACAGCCTACACGCGGCGAATCCGGATTAAAGACAATACTATTAAACGCAATTAAAATATGACGATGTGTGATCAACACCTGACATCATAACAAAGAACGTGTCATTGACATAAAATAATAAGCGACAGTTACTATCACCTAAAATAACAGACTTGTTAATTGGCATATGCCAAACAAGGCCCACCTCCTGCAAGTGACTCCCAAGTGTCACCTCTCTTTCCCCAGCACGATTTTTTCGCAACCGCGTAGTACATGTATTACAAACAAATCGGACGTTTTTTTTTTCAAAACCGGAAATGAACGATTTTAAGAGCGGACGAAATAGTCATTTTTATGAAAAGGGCGAAATTTTGTGCCGACGAAAATAAATGGTTTCACAGTAACCTTTTCTCTAAAAGGCCTTCCTTGAATCCTCGGTCAGTTCCTAACAAACAGTCTTCATTCAACAGAAATCGTCTGTTAAGAAATCTGGTAGGAAAAACAAGTCTCAGCCAGATAATAGTTATTCCAAACCTTTTACCGGCAAGGGTGGACATCCTGCTTACCATCCCTAGGTACCTACCCTTTCTACCGCCTTCTCATCTGATGCCGGAAATACCAGAAGGGTCCAGACTTCTACATTTTTCAAATCGTTGGCTTCGTATAACTAAGGACACTTGGATTCATTATCTCGATACTGAAGGCCTGACTTCAATTCGAAAACAGACCTCCACTCTCTCACGTCCCTGTAGAGCTGGAATCTCCGCAACCACAGATTCCAGAGTCCATTCTCGGTCTTTTGGAAAAACAGGCGGTAGAAAGGGTTACCGACCCTTATTCTTCAGGATTTTACAGTCGTCTTTTTCTTATTCATAAGAAAACGGTTCCTGGAGATCAGTAATAGACTTAAAAATGGTATTCTGCTTCTTCAGTACTTTGACGCCTGGCTGTTACACCAGCTCGATCGTCAATTGCTTCTGCAACATCTGGAATTTTCTTGGAAGGAACTTCTATCACTAGGGCTCCTTTTAAATGCAGACAAATCAGACCTCATTCCATCTCAAGATTTCACTTTTGTGGGAATGAACTTCTTGACTCACATCAACAAGGTCAGAGTGTCTCTTCAACATATATCAGACCTTCTGGTGAAGGTCATTTGGGTTTTGTCCCTTTCTCATATAACAGGTCAAGAGTTCCTATCTCTCAAGGGTATCCTGAGCTCATTAGCAGACTTTGTGCAAATAGGACGTCTGTTCCTTCGTCCTCCTCAGCATTACCTCTCAGCTTGTTGGAAATGGTCTCCGGACAATATGTTATTGCAGATTCCTATTCTTCCGGAGTTAATACCACATCTTCAGTGGTGGCTAGACGAGGAGACTCTTAGCAGGAGTGCCCCCTCTTCCTGCGCAACCGTCTTTGTATCTTATGACGGACGCGAGCAAAGAAGGGTGGGGTGCTCATCTGGAACCACTCAGTCTGACAGTTTCGGGGTTGTGGTCTCATCATGAGTCACATCTGCATCTGCATATCAACAATCTAAAAATGCGAGCGGTATTTCTAGCTGTATCTCATTTACAGTCACATCTTCGAGACTGTTGTGTGATGGTGTCAACAGACAACACATCAGTTGTGACTTACATTCAGACACAGAGGGGAACACATTCTCACTCCCTGTATCTGGACCCGGAATTACTTGTTCTTTGCAAGACGCTCAACATTTTTCTTCTGGTCAAATTTATTCCAGGTCGTTTCAACGCCCTGGCAGACGGGTTGTCTCGCAAACACCAATTACTTCCATCGGAGTGGACACTTCATCAGGAAGTGACCAATCAGATTTTTCTCATGTTCGATAATCCTCTAGTCGACCTATTTGCAACCAGACACAATCACAGACTTCCTCTGTATGTGAGTCTGGTTTACGATCCAGCAGCGTTGGCAGTAGACTCGCTTTCATTCGATTGGGACCAACTGGACGCTTACGCTTATCCCCCACCCATTATGATTCCCCAAATATTGGCCAAAATCAGGGTGAGTTTGTGTCGCATACTCCTGATCGCCCCTTGGTGGCCCAGGATATAGTGGTTCAACGATCTTCTCAGTCTCCTGTACGATTATTCCAGGACACTTCCTCACAGATCAGATCTTCTGTCTCAAAGAGGCAGACTTAATACGGATCCAGCAATGTTCCATTTACACGTCTGGCTGTTATCAGGCAATCTCTGCAGAAGAAACGCTTTTCTGTCAGGGCTTCAAACCTCATTGCTTCTGCAAGGAGAAAGTCCACCAGAGCAGTCTATGATGCTCGATGGAAACTCTTCTCTTATTGGTGTATCCGAGGGAAAAGTGATCCCCTCAATCCCTCTGCTAGACGAATAGCGGATTTTCTCATTTATCTTTTTGATGATAAGAAACTTTCTCTTAGCTCCATCAAAGGATATAGATCTATGATTTCACATACATTGGCTTATACTAAATCATCACAAGTCTGTGCTGATCCAGCGATTTCGGAACTGATTCGATCTATGGAACTTAAACGTCCTGTTTCTTGTACACTGGCGCCTAAATGGGATTTGGCTTGTGTTCTTGATTCTCAAGATCAAGCTTCTTTACAGTTCCTAACTTGGAAGACCGTTTTCCTTCTTACTATGGCTTCAGCCAATAGGAGAAGTGAAATTCATGCTCTTTCTATCGAGGATGGTCATCTTCATTTTGATTCTTCAGATGGATCTGTAATGTTGTTATGTCAGCCAGGAGTCCTTGCTAATAATCAACTCCCCTCTATGGCTTCTAACCCTTCAAAGTTCCAAGTCTTTTTTATACTTGTGGACATGAAGATGATGATAGACTTTTGCCTGGTCAGGGCTTTGAAGTTAAAAGAGTAAAGTCTATTCGAGGTTCTCGCAAAGGACTTTTCATTCCGTTAAAAAGGGGGAGGGTAGGTGTCTGCGGCATTTATTTCTCGTTGGGTAGCCTCGACTATTGAGAAAGCTTATTCATCTCTCATCTAGGGATTTATCCCTGTTTAAGATTAGAAAGCTTATTCATCTCTCATCTAGGGATTTATCCCTGTTTAAGATTACACCGCATGAATTAAGAGCTTTTTCGGCTTTGTGGGCATATATTAATAATGTTCCACTTTCTGAAGTGCTTCAAGCTGCTTTCTGGAGGAATCCGACCACCTTTTCCTCTTGTCTATCTTAGTTCTCTTGAGTGTCAACAAGACAATTTATATATGTTGGGTTCTCTTGTGGTTGCTCAAATAGTAGTTTCTTCCATGGCATAAATGTACTGGCGCTATCCAGAAACTAAAGTACAATACTTTACTAACGAAGATTATCTGAGGACATGTTTCTACTATCTCTGGCTGAAAAACCTGAATATGGGTTTTTGCTGTGATGGGAAAATATAACGATAACCTCCTGCCACAGCTACAAAATCAGCTAGGGATAGCAGGTATGTATTTATGACATTAAAACAAATTTTCTTAAAATAAAATTCGTTTTAATTATAAAATACTTACCTGCTATCGGTAAGTCCCACCTCCCATTCCGCTCATTGTTTAATACTTTCATAATTGCATGAAAAGTAAGATGAGTTACGGTTCTTGATTTCCGGTTAGGTTACATTGTATTATGTTTAACCTGATCTTTTTTCAGTTAGAGAGGTGGCCGAATTCCGGCACTTGAAGATTTCTGGAGAAGCTAACCCACCTAGAAAGGTATAGCTAGGGACAGCAGGTAAGTATTTAATAATTAAAATGAATTTTATTTTAAGAAAATTTGTTTTAATCAGTGGCAAATGGTAAAATGGCTCTGCCATATTAATCAATGTAAAATGGATCTGCCATATTTGTCAATGTAAAATGGCCCTGCCATATTTGACTTATTTGTCACTGTAATTCTTCTGAGTGGTGAAAGGTAAAATGATTCTGCTTTTTTTGTCAATGTAGGTCTAAGTAGTAAAATGTACAATGACTCGGCCATATTTGTCAATGTAAGGCTTCTTAGAAGTAAAATGTTAGATTTCTGCCATATTTGTTAATGGAGTTCTTTATAGTAGTAGAAATATATATTTGCTCCGCCATGTTTGTCAACATAAGTCTTCTTAGTAGTAAAATGTAGCTTGCATATTTCTGAATCGGTTCCATAAAATTCAACGACAAAATTGTTGAACAAATTATGTTAAGTATCGTACTTTCCATGCAGTACATGTATTTATCTAAATAGTGTTCCTCATTACCGCTGCTGTTAAGATTAAAAAAGCAAATGTTTACAATATTTATCCTTATTTGATGGTGTTCAAAGTTTTCTTCCTACAACAAGTATTATAAATTAGACTTCTTAATGTTAACTGCTGTTTGTGAAAATGCTATTCACTATATAGCTTGCTACATAATATCACTGATTATTGTATATGTCTTAGTTTTATTAGTTATCAAATTATACTTTTTGAAAACACTCATTGAGTCTCAACATAAATCACAACATGTAAACATTAACTCTTCAAAAGCCATAACTCTGGGTGTCTCTTACAAATCTACACAAAATGACCCAGGTATACCAAGGTTTACATTCTGATTCAATGTAGTTCCTTCACTTGGTTGTATTCGTATTGACATAAGTTCACAAATGTCTTTTTCTGGAGTACTCATCGGATATAAACAACGCTTCTGTAGTTCAGTGCATCAAAATTAATGAAAAACCATCAGAGTATTTCATCTGTTCTGCATGCAAGTTTAAAGAGGAAACAATATGCTCTGTTTATTCCTTATTCTTTGGTTCTAGCACTCGGTTAGTTTGTAATATTGACATGAGATTTAAATGACATTTGTTGATATTGACGTGATATTTACTTGAACTTTGCCCTGTGTTTCAGCTGATAGATGAGTTCAGTGATGTCAATGAAGGCGAGAAGGAACTGATGAAGATGTGGAACCTTCATTGCATGAAATATGCGTAGGTTGAAACTGCTCTCTGTTTTTTAGACTGTACAGATATTTAGTATAGGTGTATTAAATAACATTTAGTGATTCTTTGAGGATCAAAGTTAAGTTTGAATGTAACAACTAAGGTACAATTGTAAATCTTTTTATAAGAATTTAACATCATGCTTATATGTCTAATGTTAAGTGTTTATGAATTTCCTTTAAAAATGTTTTAAATCGAAATTGTTTGTGACTTTGAAGTGCGTATGTTTCCATACTTTATGCAGGTACATAGCTGACTGTCAAATACCTCAGGCCTGCCAGACCTTTATAGAAGAGCATGGCAAAGAAATCATCCTGAAGAACATCGTGAAGAACTTTGAACTTCACCTGGTGAACATGTTTGACTACAGTCTAATAGCACCAGAGATTGTGCAGAGAACCATGTGGCAATTGTACACAGTCAGGGACGACCTTGAAATGTCAGGGGTCATACCATGCTGTAGTTAATGTAGTCTGGCCGACCTTGAAATGTCAGGGGTCATACCATAGTCTAGTTAATAGAGTCTGGACGACCTTGACATATTAGGGGTTCATAGCATGCTCTAGTTAATGAAGTCTGTTCGACCTTGAAATGTCAGGGGTCAAGCCATGCCCCAGTTAATGGATTATTGACGACTTTGAAATTTCAGGGTCATTCTGGTTTCGAGTTAATGGAGTGAGGATGACCTTGAAATATCAGGGGCATACCATTCTCTAGATAATGAAGTAAGGGATGACCTTGAAATGTCAGGGATCATACTGGGCAACCTTGAAATGTCAGGGGTCATACCATGCTCTAGTTAATGGAGTCAGGGACGACCTTGAAATGTCAGGAGTCCTAAAGTGCTCTAGTAAATGAAGTCTGGACTACCTTGAAATATCAGGGGTCATACCATGCTTTAGTAAATGGAGTCTTGGCGACCTTGAAATGTCATGGTTGATTTCATTCTCTGGTTAATGGAGTCTGGATTACCTTGAAATGTCCGGGGTCTAGTTGATGGAGTCTGGATGACCTTGAAATGTCAGGGGTCATACCATACTATAGGTAATGGAGTCTTGACAACCTTGAAATGTCAGGGGTCATAATTTGCTCTAGTTAACGGAGTAAGGATAACCTTTAAATGTGAGGAGTCATCATTTGCTCTAGTTAATAGAGTCTGAATTACTTTGAAATGTCAGGGGTCATTCTTTGCTCTAGTGAATAGAGTCTGGATGACTTTGAAATATCAAGGTCATACCATGCTCTAGTTATTAGAATCTGTAAGACCTTAAAATGTCAAGTGTCATACCATGTGTTAATAGTGTCTGGACAATAGAATTCACAATATCTGCTCCAGATACGCTTGTCTGTAACTGCTCCTTTTTGTTGATTGCTGTAACTTTCTGTTGTAGAGGAAGTATCTGATTAAGTCATTCTAGAAGTTCAGTAGTGTCAGACAAGTTTGGGATTTAAGTCAGCTCGTCTGGTTCTATGTTGATTCCTCCTGTCTTCTCATTGCTGTTTTAGAAGAGTTTACAGTTGTATTTAATTTGATTCCTTAGGATGTATATAATATGTTATATCTGAAAACTGTTGTCTGGCTGTTGTATATGAATGTTTTGTGCAAGTAATTTGCTATTCAGAATTTATGTTTGAATGAGAGTCATTTTTACATTTTCAAATGATGTTTATGTATATGAATTAACAACTCCTTTAGAGAACAATAAGTACAGGCCTTAAAAAAAAAGTTAGAAGTAACTAAGTTTTATAAACTTACTGGTTTTTAGTGACTTTGTATTACTGAACAGTCCTGTATATATTTTACACTGAAATTGACTATACATAAGTGTAAATGATAAGTCTCTTTTGTTTCAAAGTTTGTTCAGGTTATTGTATATTCATATCCGGTATTCTTGGGGTTTTGCTATTTTTTGCATTATTGCATTTATGTCCCCTTGCTTTTGTTTACAAACAATAATTTGCAAAAAATCATCTCTCCCTGCCAATATCAATTGATTTTTTGTTATCATATGTACTAAAATGATGGCAAACATCATTTGAAGCTAAAAAATACTAAAATCCATCTTGAAATGAAATTTCCAATTGTACTTCTTCACTTTTTCTAATGGTGTATGTCTGCTTGCAGGTGCATGGATCAGACATTATTATTATTAAACCTATTTAGGTTGCACACTACTCATTTTTTTTTTCTTCTGCTTAGGCTAACAATATTTAAATTTGTCAAATTAACTTAGGAAAAATTAAAACAGTGTTCGAAAACTACCATGATATTTCTTTATTGGTGTTTCATACATTCAAGTTATTAAAATGATATCAACTAAATTGATTGAAGCTTTTGATTGTAGTACTGATATTTGTATATTCATGTTCGATTTAATTTTAATACTATCTATTCTATTTACCGCCAAAATACCTGACATGATTATAGATAAGAATGACGGACAGTTGTGTTGTGTTTGTTGTGACTACAATTTAAATGTATGGTTGTTTGTTGTAAAAAAATCATGCTGAAATGTTGTAATTTCAAATGTGATAGTGTATTCACTCATTTATCTGATATATAAACATGGTTTTTAGACGTGAATGATTATTCTGTTAGTACAGTGAGAATACATGGTGCAGGCTACAAATAATGCTTTATAAACTCAAGTTGCCAATCTAAGTGATTTATAATTAAATTATGAGCATTAATTGTGCAGTTAAATTTTTATTGCTTAAAGAATATAAAGATGTAATGTAGAATGTTCGTTCTATCATGATTAGATTTTGGTTACTTAAGACAAAGTATGTAAATGTATAATTCAATTGATCTGAATGTTGTGTTTATGTGTATACCTTCTCACCAGTGCCTTCTTGTTGAAGTTGTTTCAATTATAATTTAAAAATACATGTACATTATTCATACTTCTAAAATGTTCATTTATGTTTTTAGACTATTCCCAAATCATGTTAAAAGAATTTCACTTGAATGATTAATGATCTATAAGGGTTATTTGAAATTGAAGTTGTGTATATAAGTTGCCCGACAGTTTTAGCCCCTTACTTATGTTTCACCTAACAAGATTTAAGGTCCACAACTGTATCCTGTGAAAACTCACTAATTACTAAAATGATTTGATTAAACTTTGTAAATGTTTAAATGTATATAGAGCTATTTGAAAGTATGGATATAAATGTGAGCAATTTAGACTACTTTTTATACAAGATAAATGCCCAATTGCTGCGACAAACAAAATATTGTGATAACTGGATAAGTACATACAAAAATGCCAATCGGGTTGCTTCCTATGTTAATCCATCTTTCTGTCCCTCCTTCTGTAAAAGCTAAAATACCTCAAAAAGGTAATTAACTATGGTCATGAAATTTGGTATTAAGAGTGTGCATTGCCTCTTCTTTTAAGTTGAAAGTTTCGGTAATTTGTTGTTACAAAATAAGATGAGATTAAAATGAAACTTGGTTGACACAAACAGAGGATTGTGAGGTTTATGCTTATTTGTTTAAAACTAGAGCTGAAATGAAAACAAGGCATGCATCCATAGGGCATGGATATTCCCACATTCCAGTTCTGTTTCAAAACTCCGCTCATATTACTAGGAAGGTGTTAATGGCAATATTTGATATTTAACCTGAAAGTGGTGTGACCTTGACCTTTGAAGAAATGAGACATGGTACACCACATCATTATTCTTAAATGTGAATGTTTGAATGAATAAGATATCAAATAGAAATAGTATTATAGGTTATTTGTATTCTGATGATTTTTTAATATGCTTTCTCATCTTATCCCCCCTTCCTCCCAGCAATATCTGCTACCACTTTGTTTTGTTTTTTCAATGCATACTTGTAAGCTAATATAGAATGGCTCAGTGAAAATAAATCTTATAAAAATGTGTGGTGAATTTTTGTATTACAAGTTGTTTAAAAAGAACCTTAGCCAGTAATGTACTGGTACTTTTGTATCCCCCTGCCAAAGGCGGAGGGATATTGAATTGGCATTGTCCGTCCTACAGTCTGTCACAAAACTTTTCAGGGCTATATCTCATCAAGAGATGTGTTTGTCAGAAACACAATGCCCCCTATTGCGCCGCTTTGAAGCCATAAGTTTGACCTTTGACCTTGAAGGATGACCTTGACCTTTCACCAGTCAAAACGTGCAGCTCCATGAGATACACATGCATGCCAAATATGAAATTGCTATCTTCCATATAAAAAAAGTTATGACCAAACTTTAACGACGGTTAAAGTTTTAGGAAAGAAAAATACAATGATCTTTGACCTTGAAGGATGACCTTGACCTTGACTTTTCACCACTCAAAATGTGCAGCTCTGTGGGATACATATGCATGCCAAATATGAAGTTGCTATCTTCAATAATGCAAATGTTATCAAACTTTAACCAAGGTTAAAGTTTTGGGACACACAATGACAGACAGACAGGCCAAAAACAATATACTCCTGATCTTTCGATCCGGGGGCATAAAAACTATATAAGATATCAACATGAAACTTTATAGGTGTATAGATATCAATGAGAAGAAGTGTCATGCACAAGAACCATAACCTACATTTTCTTTAATAATAATTATTGCCCTTTGTTTTTGTATATGATGAAACTTTTCAGGGCTATATTTCAGATACCATGCAAAACTTCAACAAGAATCTTCTTGGGTGTACATGTATTGATATTAATGAAAAGTGCCATGCTTAAGAATCATAACCCTTCACTTTCTACAGTAAGAGTTATTGCCCTTTGTTGTTTTTGTATGATGGGACTTCAGAGCTGTATCTCAGATATGATGCAACATGAAACTTCATAGGTGTGTAGAAATGGATCGGAAGAAGTGCCATGCACCATAACCATGCACTTTCTTAACTTGAGCTAGTGCCCTTTGTTGTTTTTGTATGATATACCTTTTCAAGGCTATATCTAGGCTATATCTAAGATATGCTGCAAGACTTCAACATAAAACTTCATAGGTGTATAGATATCAATGTGGAGAATTGCAAATCATAAAAACAATTACCCAACACCTAATTATTTTTAATGATTAAACCATATATCCATTTTTTGCACCCATCAAAATATTTGCTAGTTAAGAGTTTAGTTTTGTGTTCAAACCTATATCACAGGACTTCTATTTGATTCATTCATGCCCGTTACCTACAGCTGCAGAAGCAAGACTATGTGTCTTTCCAGTAATCACATGAATGATTCACAAATGCTAACAAATCGGAAGATGAACCCTTATCACATTAACATTTGTCCTCAACCACAGGAGGGAATCCCGTGTTTTTTTTTGTATTTTTTTGTATATATGCTATAATAGAAATATATACCAATTTTTTTTATATATTATAGCATATATACCCCAATAAAAATACGGGATTCCCTCCTGTGTCCTCAACCAAGAGATGTTTTTATAACATGTATGCCTTGACAGATATTTGTGTGACCTTTGATCTCTTGATATAATAATCATTCGTGGTAATCCTTTGTGAAAACGAACAAGAAAGATAAACTAATTTGTATGCTAATAAACGTTCTCCAGATTATGTGTGGAAGCATTTTTTGTGTTATCAGCCCAGGTGATCTTGACCTTTGACCTTAACATTAATGAGCATCTTCCTTTCCTAGAAAGTTACTTCCCTGTAGAATAATAATTTAAATGATCATAGGTCACACATTATTTGAGATATTGAGCAGACACCAATGTCATGATTCAAGCCCCTGACACATTGATCTTTAACATGGTTATCTTATAAAATCAATATTCTTTTTAAAGGTCAACGCTCTTTTAAGACATTGTACAAAATTAATCTACTTTGACAAGCCCCTGTGACCATGACTTGTTGACTTCAAAATCAAGCAGGGTCGTCCATTCTTTCAAAGTAGCATAATACCAATTGTCGAGGTTGTAGGTCAGTGTTATCCTAGATATACAACTGCTCCTTTGAAGGGTTCACTTTTCCCCATTGTTAACATTTGCCTTATGAACATTATATAGACATTAATTGCCCATCCTCATGAAACGTGGTCAGAACGTTGTCACATGGAGTCAAAGTTTAGGACACAAGATAAAATACAAGAATAAGATTGTAACACTAATTGTTGAAATAAAAAATGCCATTCCCCAACTTTTATATAGTTTGAAGGTTCTTTCAACATTAACCTGTAATGTCCGATTGCATGTTGGCCAACCTTACATATAATATTCCATCTGCCTAATTATGGGTAACTGGTGCACAAAAGCAAGCATGGATTATATCAGCAAATGATTAACAACAACTACTGTACAATATAAGCTTTATTTTGAATATACTACACTTAAGACACCAATTAAATGTTTATTATTTTATTTGTGCTCATAGATTCTGTTTAAACGTGAAATCAGTTTATAAATACAAATGATTTTTTTATAAAATGTTAGATATTTAAGAGATTAAAATAAATGGGGAAAGGGATCGAGGTGGAAAATTACTATTCCACAAAAAAGAAGTGTATAGGAACATTCAGGGATAGTAGAGTGCAAAAAGTCGTATTTTATCAAATGGTGATAAATGGTAACACATTAAAACAGATCTATAGACACAAGGGGTAAGATGAACTTAATAGTTGATGCACTAATACTTATAAGATCCATGTATTTTAAAGGTAAATTATTCTAATTCCTTTATTTTAATGCATATTTGAACAACATATACAACACTCAACAGAATGCAAATGTCACAAAATCGAATCAAAGATCTAAATATACACCTGAAATAAATTATTATTGCTAATGGAAAGAAAAAAAAACCCATAAATACCATTATTTAAATAATGTTGATTAAATAATGATTAATCTTAATAGTAAATTTGGATACAGATTATGTTGCAAAAGTAAGTACTTGATGTCATCATACATAATAATACATCAAGAAGTGCAAATAAAAAAAACACTGACAATTAATCCAATAGGAAATAGTTATATTATCAAATACATAAATCTGTAATTAACCATCTATACAAAAAAGCAATATTAAATTATAAGAACTGTATTCTGAAAAGAATGTAAAAAATTCATTAAGAGGAATTTAAGATGCAAATCAATTAAGAGCACAACAGTTACTTCATAGATCACGCATACAAAAGGTTATTAGTATTAAAGATGGGTCACAATTAACTAACAATAAACATGTAAAAACTATTTTACATAAATGATAGTGTTGCAACATCCAAGACTATCACAAATCAAAAGTACTTATATTGAAGGGGCATTTTGGCAAATAAAACCACAACACCAAACCATTGTAAACAATATAGCCTGTCTCTGGGAAAACCAGACTCAATAATGCATATGCGTAACATATCGTCCCAGATCAGCGAGCATTCCGCATACCTAAACAGAGAACATAATTTCCAATGTTATGTTTAAAGGAAGTCTCTTCTAAATGAAAATCAACTCTAGGTGGAAAGTGTCATACCTTGATTTGCACAGGCTAATCTGGGATAATATTTTATGAACATACGCCCATACTTTAAACACAGCTTTCCATGAGAAAGGCTTACAAACCATACACTTCTTATAAAACATCTATTATACAGGATCAGCATACACTGGCGTTATGCATCCATCTGTGGGGCACTCAGCCTACCAAAGACAACACATTGTCAACAGCTTTAAACATATGAGTCGCAACTGGATTTTTGCTTAGAGACTTTCTTTAAAACAAAAAAAATCATAAAAGTGGGAAGTTTTATCCCTGATTAGCCTGTGCACAGGCTTATCTGGGACACCACTTGACGCACATGCATTAAACCCCTTTTTCACAGTGCATGGCTCTTTATCAAACAAATTTAATCTAACTGTGTCATAGCATAATAACAAACATAAAGAACAAACTAAAGACAATATTCATGTGGAATGTTAAACACTTCTAAGCAAACACTAAAATACTTCAAAATTTATGAACATACAAGGAAATAAATATGTCTTTTAATGTTAGGTGCATGCATAGATCACTTTTATAGGTTATTAACTATGTGTAAATCATACTCAAATATAAGAATATAATTTTGATTATGAAAGGATGAAAGGTCATTATTAAAGATAGTGTATACTGAATCGAAGCATTCATGTAAGAATAAGTTGTTTAACTACTGTAAATATTAGCATAAATCCCATGAAAAAAATCTGTTCACAAATTTGATTTGTTGTCAATACATTATCTGTTAGGTAACATGTTTGTAACACACTGATCACACCAAGTATTTATTTTGAAACAATTTCTTTATACGAACAAATCAGCCTAGGCCCTCAATACAAAATTGCAGCATCAATACAACATACCCCAAATACTACACACGTTTATATATAACCACAAATTTCAAGTTTATATACCTGTATTTATACATGTACTCATATCATATCACATAACTAAACCATACAATTAACTGGTAATTTGTGCAACACACAGCAACACAAATTTATAGTCACAATAGTCCACAAGTCAAGAAAGCTTATAAACGTAAGTGAAATGGACCGGGTAAAGCCAGTCCTATAGTGACATTGTCTGAAGGAAAACTTCTGCAGCCACCAGTCGGTTACTCTGTTGATATTCTCCGACAAGTTGCCTCCACATGGGGGAACAGCACAGCAAGTTTTCGTTACCTGCAGATAGAAGGAAAGAGTCATAAGATACTTAATCAGTCTTCATAAAACACACAGGATCATTTCAAGACAGCACTTTCCAGCAACAGTGCATTAATGATTTGCAGAGGCTGTCTTGAAACAGGAAAATCTATAAAAACTGTCGCGGCTGATCCACGACACTTGAATCACATGCATCACGGGTTACACCACCATGTACCTCATTTCTGTGAGTGCATAAAACAAGAAACCGTCGGAGACGGGCGATGCTCCCCAAAGGTTTTTTTTGTCACAATATTGCACTATATATTCAGATAAAAGGAAACATCTTGAGGGGCATAACTTTGGACAAAATTATACGATGGATGGTTTAGCAACTTAAAAATGTCAAAGGGTCATAACTCTGTGAAAAATCATCCGACCAGAACCGGCTGATAATATGCACATCTCCTCTTGGTAGTGAAGCTTCCCATAAAGTTTCATTGAATTCCGGTCATTAATTGCTGATAAACAGCCCGAACAAAAATTGTGCACGGACGGACGGACACACGCAAGGAAAGACGAAGCGGCGACTATATGCTCCCCCCAAAAATTTTGGGGGAGCATAATAAACTAACAAATCAGCTAATTCTCTCAGAAAACAAGGCTAAGTGAATATCCATAAAGTATCATCCCAGATTAGCCAGTGCAGACTGCACAGGCTTATCTGAGATGACGTTTTCTGTTTATAGAATTTTTCATTTTAAGGAAGTTTTGTCTAAACCAATATCTAGTCTTGGCATAAAGTGTTGTCTCAAATAAGCCTCCCAGAACGATAATCTAAGTCGATAAATTAAGCACATATATAAAGCTCGATTTCATCAACATCACTAGTAAAATATTTCCAAACAGTAGGATTTCATGTGAGATAACACCAGATCCTATTGATAGATCATTTAATAATTGTAATTTAGCTTACATTACTGATGGACGTGTTTTTAACAACCCATCACAATAACACAATCACAGGCAAGATGAAGATTGTGGTATTCCTTACCAACTATAACCAGTCCTTTTCTAGCGCGGGTAAGAGCCGACATAACAAGTCCCTGATTTGTAAGCAGCCCAAGATTCTCCTGCAACCATTTTCTGGTGCAATAACGCTCCACCCTTATGGCTGGTATACTGCGCACAGTACTCAGGATCACATAGTCAAACTCTAAACCTGCAGAATAAACAATTACAATTTCCTTTACAAAATAACTAGTTTTAAATTCAAGAAAATATTTTTTTCAAATGTATTTACATATTAATACAATATGACCCTTCAAAATTAATATTTAAATATTAAATTGTTCACAATAATTTGCAAATGGTTGTTTGTGTAATCACATGTTGAGCTGTTTTGTTTGTGATTTTAACACGAGCACATAGTGAGGTTTGTGATTTTGGATACAAGGATATTAATCCTTGAACAACAACTGGGGATGAATTTAAATTGTGTCAAATCATAGAAACAACAATCTACAGAAAAAAAACCTCAATTTCAACAACAAAACCATGAAAGATGAGGCCTTAATATCAAAAACACTTGACTTTATCCTTAATTACCCCCTTACCTTGGACCTCCTTTATGCCCATACACTGTATCTTAGATTTTGTGGCAGACACAGACAGAAGTCTCTCAATGTTCCTACACTGGGCCTGGGTAAAGGAGATGATGCAGATATTGCTGCCGTTAACATTATAACTGCTTACTAAAGCCATCGCTACTCTCACCTGCAATATAACAGTGTTCCTTGTTGAATTATCTGCGATGGTCATTTGTTATTTACTTAACAGTCTTTTTGCACAAAATTGTCCTGAACAAGCAAATTCGTTGAATTGATATTCCTCGCCAATATGCTGCTGGACACAAATGTGTCATAGTTGACACTCAGCTAAAAAAGCATTTTTTAAGATACAAAGGGCCATAACTCTGTTATTAACAGATGGTGTACAATGCCATTTGGCGTGCATCATCCTCTTATCCATATATATACTCATACAAAGTTTCAATGAAATTCACCAAAGCACTTCCAAGATATGGCTCCAGATACAAAAGTGCCGGCCGGCCAGAAAGACGGAAGGATGGACGGACAACGCCAAAACAATATCCCTCCGCCTATGGCGAGGGATAATAACAAGAGCTGTCAGAGGACAGCGCGCTTGACTATTCGAGTGCTTGACAGTATAACGTAAGCCATCATGGAGGGGGGGGGGAGGGGGGGTATAATGTGGGTGTGTGGTCATTTAATAGATGATCTTTAAAAAATAAGGAAAAACTAATTTATTTATTTTATTTATTTATTTTTTTTTGGGGGGGGGGGGGCTGGATTGGGGCATGGAGGATGGTTTGGGTGGAGTGCATTGTGGTATGTCAGGTAAGTGTTGTTTTGCTTAAGTATGAATCAAATGTGATCATAAATAAAGAAGTTATGGCAATTTAAGCAAAATGTTCAATTATCTAAGTATAAAAGGGGCCATAATTCTGTAAAAATGCTTGATACAGTTGTCAGCTCTTGTTTATAGATTGGGATCATGTTGGTAAAGAAGTATGCAAAATATGAAAGCAATATGTTAAAGGACATAGAAAATATTTTAGGTGAAAGGACATAGAAAATATTTGAGGTGGTACGCAAACTTTAACAAAGATTTATCAATAATATGCATATTTTAAGTATAAAAGGGGCCATAATTCTGTCAAAATGCTTGATACAGTTGTCTGCTCTTGTATATACATTGGGGTCATGTTGGTAAAGAAGTATGCAAAATATAAAAGCAATATGTCAAAGGACATAGGAAATATTTGGGGTAGTACGCAAACTTTAACATTTGCACGCTAACAGGAACGCCGGGGTGAGTAGGATAGCTCCACTATATATATTTCATATATAATAGTCGAGCTAATAAGTAGTCTTCATCAGCAAAAACAGGATAAATTCCTTTTTAGAAATAATTAAAACATGAAAGTGTTGTATGTTTCTCAGAGGCAAAGGGAGCATTGTTCATATCTGTAAATCACATTTCAACAACTATTAATTTAGTATAATTAACTTTCATCTGAGGCAGTCACCTTAACAATATTAAGCAGTATCATAGCAGCACAGTGTAAGTTGATGAAAGTTCAAGATTATATGACCCAGGTCATGGGAACATTGGTCTCATCTCACATGTGGATCAGCCTGCACAATTGAAAAGACTGGTCGGGAGCTACACTGTCCTCTCATGAAACTGCAAAACATTGCCCTACTTCATAGCTAACTGGGTCGCTCCTAACCAGACTGAGCTAATACAAATCTAATTTAATGATGATTATAGAAACCATATCTCAAATGGTGCGTCAGGAAACAAAGAAACATCCTACCGCAAAATTGGCTTGCTCCATATTCACAATTGTCTCTCCTAACGGACAGGAATATTTCAATGGAATACTCGCTTCAAGTCCATCCAGTTTACAGAAAGCCGAGGGCTTGTTTCGACCTCCAGTCCAATTAAGGACAGACGGCTGTCTCTGGCTGATTATCCCACATGTTGCTCGTGTATAGCCATATTTAACTGGGAAGTCCATTATACCTTCATGCTGAAATTTACAATACAACAATGTCACAACTGGTGTTCTATGTTCTAATTTAAGCAATACACTCCTGGAAAGAAAAATCTGCTTTAATGCTATCATAACAGAAAACACAATATAATTGAATTTATAAACTAAACTGAAGTAACAAATAAAACAAAAATAGAATAAAACAAAATGTTGTTTTCAAACTTTAGCAGGTAAAAATGTCCAATCAATACATCACACAAAAACTACTGATCAGCCTTCAAGATTTAAGTGGAGATATATTCATTTCAGTTTTACATGATATTGTGTAGGTATTACAAATAGCTTTGCCACAAAATAAACTTCAATGTCAGTTATTTTGAAGGGCAAACAACTCAAGAATGTGGAAGTGTTTTCATCGTCTACACTAACTACTTTCTTCTTTGTGCCAACCATCACTTACCACTCTGTAATGCACATTCAGATACACAGCCGTGCTCATGTAAGACTGCATTATGGAGACCCCAAGGCCAAGCTCCTGGGCTATTTTACTGCCCACACTGGGTCCCATCTGATTTATGTCCCCTAGCAGTGCCACATTCTCAGTATCCTTATATACTGACAGTGGAACTAGTATCTCCAGCTCGGAACCAGCATTGGCATCATCAATTATTATCTGGAAACACAATTGTATATGCATGAACATCACAATAGTTTTTGACGAGCGAAAAGAACACCCGAAATAAGAGTCTTTCCTAGAGGCAAAATAACCTTTTTCCAAAAATAAACCCAAACATTTCCCAAATACAACCAATCAAAACAAAATTGACATGAACTTTATCATTAACTTGATTGTTAAAAGGAAATTTGAAAGTAGAAAATTACACATAAAATAATAGTTTAACAAATAATTTACTTATTAACAAATTTAATAATCTAATGTTTTAATATTCTCACCCCTTCCTATTTCCTTGTTTATGACCTTATTTTCCCCAATCCAAAAGCCACAGTTCATAAAATAACAAAAAAATTCGTTGAATTGATATCCCCGCCAAACAAGAGCTTTGTCACAGATGTAAGCATTTTTTCAAGACACAAAGGGCCATAACTCCGTTATTAACGGATGGTGTACAATGCCATTTGGCGTGCATCATCGTCTTATCCATATATATACTCATACCAAGTTTCAATGAAATCGGCCAAAGAACTTTCAAGATATGGCTCCGGACATAAAAATGTGCCGGCCGGCCGGATGGACGGACGGACAGAAGGACGGACAACGCCAAAACAATATCCCTCCGCCTTTGGCGGGGGGTAACAAGCCAAAACCCCCTATGAAATCATGTCCTCTTTACAAGATAATCTAATGCCCTCATGTGACTACAGCATCTGTGCAAAGAGGCAAAAACTGATATACTGGGTTTCTCAAGAAAACCTTTGATTGGGACTCTTAAGGCAATTCTTGGCAAATATTCAGGGACTTAGTAAGTATTTTGTAAATCTTCAAATATAAGACCATAGTGTTTCAACAACCATACACACAAAAAAACCTTATGAGACTGCATGGAATGAAGCCTACTTGTAGCAGCATAAAAAAATCATTAAAACAAGAGCTGTGTTTGTGAAAACACAATGCCCCCTCCATATATTTGACCTTTGACATTGAAGGATGACCTTAACCTGTCACCACTCAAAATGTGCAGCTCCATGAGATACACATGCATGCCACATATCAAGTTGCTATCTTCAATATTGCAAAAGTTATGACCAAGGTTAAAGTTTTGGGACAGAATGAAGAACAGACAGGCCAAAACCAATATACCCCCAATCATTCGATCCGAGGGCATAAAAACAACATATTTTGCATTTCAGACAACAGTAAGAACAAGCATGAGAGCAACACAAATACATACACTTAACACATTAATATATAAGGATCAAATCAAGAGTACAAAGAAGATAGAACATAATAATTCACATACTGGTAATTAATCACTATAAACTCTATTAATAAGAGCATCTGAGACTTCTTTAAATTCCTCTGAAAACACAAGAATTCTTTATCTTTTTCACAAAATTGTCAGAAATACAGATATTTGTACTTGTAGACCTCACCTGATGAATATTAATACATGCTGCCAGTTCTGGCTGCCCGCTGGTGATACACGTGCACAGTATGATGTCCGCCTCTGAGAGCACGGCAGCCTCCGCTCGACCAACGATCTGCATGTATGAGTCATTATCCTCCACTGATATGTCCTCGGGGTACAGACTAAACAGGCTCTCGTACTCCTGTGTATAGACATTGAATTACAAATGAAACAGAAACACATGATTATACAACAACTCAAGACTGGAAGCTAAGTGTCTGTATCTAAACTTTGCATATAATTAGTTGTAAAACCTCTGGCACTCAATCAATAAATATACCTGCGAATTTAATGAATACATAAAGAATATTTGTCGGCTTTATTTGGATTATCAATTTTCATGCATGAATATTCTGAGAAATGAATTGTTTCACCAGTGGCGGTTTTCCCTGAGGGCAGCTGAATTTCATTTTACAGGATGCTTATAGGCTAAAATTGAATTGATATTTCGTAAAGCTTATCATAACAATTTAAGTTACAATGTTGCACAATGTTGCACAATGTGTTTTGACAAGATATAATTTCAATGTTAATGATTAAAGCTTACCAGTAAAAAATGTTGTCCACAATAAACTTACATTGATTTTACTTCCATAGCGTGTGCCGTCCTGTCTCACGAGTGAATACAAGGAGCGTTGTGCATAGCGACCGCTCATCTTGAGAATATTCTCCTTATCCCAAGATGGACACGGTCTCCGGGAAAGTTTGGGGCCAGGATGTAACACCTGCTCTACAGCATTACCATACACTCGTACAATATTGGCATTACTTCCTCCTAGAGACTGGAAAAAGTCTGAAATCAATACAAGACAAAGTTTGATAGGTATTTCAATAAATATTTATTAATTTATTTTATCATTGGCATTGAAACCATAAACACCTGCAGCCCTAAAATGTCCAAATAAGTAATAATATAGTACTTAATGTTATCTTCAATTTCATAAATACAACACTCTTATACATAAATTGTTACAAAATGAATATCATACATTACATGTACTTGATTGACAGATTTGTCACTTTAATTTCCCTTATGTTTCACAAACTGAAATTAACTGTAGAGCATATATCATTCATTTACAAATCGTTCATTTACACTTTTTTTCAATCAAGACAGTATGAAAACAGTAATTTCTTCATTCTTCCCTTTTTTAATAGTGAAAAACACTCAAATTGTTTTTACTTGTCCGATTATGAAAATGCATCTTGCACATCGTAATGCAATAAAATACAGTTTAGACAATCTGGACAATACAACCACTGATTTTCCCATGACTGCATAAACATACCATAAATAACATCAACAGACGCCTCAGTGGGTGCACACACAAGTACTTGGGCCTGCTGTCTGCATGTCTGGTTCCTCTTACAGTATGCCAGTCCCAGAATGGCGGCCAGTAAAGACTTGCCGGACCCTACACAGCCCTGAATCATGGTCAGAGGCTGAGACAGGGCATGCTTCATGGCCTCATCTTGCTGCCCATTGGTACCAGGGAATACCTGCTTACATGACTGCAGTAGCAGAGTCACATCGGATGTTTCAACTGGAAAAAGGGCACAATATAACCATATCAAACATATATACAAGAAAAAGAAATATTTCCTAATCAAGGGGTCAAACGGCCCTTACGTGCTCACCTGAGGCCCACATGGACTGTTCTGGGCTGGTATTATCTAACTATTGCCATTTAAGAAACACTTACACCCTGACCCCAGCATTTTTCTTTTAACATAACTTGGCCAAGATATCATGAAAACAAACGCTCTGAACACGTTTCATGACCTTTGAACAAAAAAGGACGTCTACAAAGTTCACAAGGTTCAACTATTGCCATATAAGGAACACTACCTAGTCCCCTTGTGGCCATGCTTTTTAAGGACAAGAACCAATATATAACTCAGTTGAGATATCATTACAACAAATTTTCTGGGCTTGTTTCATGATGATAAATTAAACTTCTAGAGTATTCACAAAGTTTCACTATAGTCATATAAGGAAAATTGACCTGTCCCCTGTTTTTAAACAGAATTTCATTAAGATTGAGCAAATAATGTGACTTCTTTGTTGAGTACACAAGTTATTTTTTGCAATAATTATATGAAAACAAGAAACAGTCGGAGACGGGCGATGCTCCCCCAAAAAATTGTTTGTCACAATATTGCACTATATAATCAGATAAAAGGAAACGTCTTGAGGGGCATAACTTTGGACAAAATAATATGATGGATGGTTTAGCAACTTAAAAATTTCAATGGGCCATAACTCTCTAAATAAATCATCTAACCAGAACCCACAAATAACATGGGCATCTCCTCAAGGTAGTTAAGCTTCCCATATAAGTTTCATTGAATTCCAGTCAGAAGTTTGGGGGACAAGAATTGCACTATACGTACAATTAATGGAAAATTTCAAAGGGCCATAACTCTGTGAAAAATTATCCGACCAGAACCGGCTGAAAATATGCACATCTCCTCTTGGTAGTGAAGCTTCCCATAAACTTTAATTGAATTCCAGTCATTAATTGCTGAGAAATAGCCCGGACAAAAATTGTGCACGGACGGAAGGACACACGGACAGACGAAGCGGCGACTATATGCTCCCCCAAAGTTTTTTTGGGGGAAGCATAAAAACTGACTCGCCCTCTGGTGGCTATGGTTTTCAACAAACCAAAACAAGTTTAACAAGTCTGATATATCATTAAATATTCTGAGCAAGCATCATGATGATTTGGCAAAACATCTGACTCATACAGTGTTCACAAGCCTTTTCTTTGTGTGGAGATTGTGATCTTGTTTTTCATCAAATGTGAGTCAGTTTCAAACTCTGCCATGGCATCATAGGACAAATGCTTTCACCATAACATACAGATTGTGTGTTGGTATATCTTTTGCATAAAATATCAAATTTACATCAGCAAATATATGTTTCGCACCATTAAATGGAGAAAATCTGCTTCAAATACAATGTTTACCTGGAGCACTTGGAGCCTGTCGCAATATGATATCTTTTGCTAACTGCGAACAATTATCCAGGTTCTTCAATGCGTAAAGAATTAGTCTGAAAATGATAAAAAAGAGAATGGAATGAACACTCGTATTTGTCTTCTCTTGAAAAATTACAGAACACTACATCAAGCCTCGTAATTGTTACTGCACAATGTATGCAACCACTATAAAACCTGTATATTGTATTATCACAGTTTAGAGTTTTCCATTATTAAATCAAAACAAAGAAAAAAGAAAGAGAAGTAACCATGCATTTAACCTGACCATACTGGTCAGATGTGATCCCCAGTTAGGGATTGATGATAAATAATTTGAGTAAGACAGACAGTGGACAAGATATATTTCACTTTTTTTTTTATTATTCCATAAGTGCTTTATGCGACCTGGCTGGTTATCAAGTTTGGTTGAGATGCCCACAAACTTATTTACAAAGTTTCATCACAAAGCCCGCCTTGTTTCCGCCACCTGTCCAAAGTGTTCCCATCAAAAGCAACATTATATATATAGGAGAATAAAACTCAAGTACACCTGGCTTGCATAACCATTCACCAAATAAGCTGATCACTAAACAATTGGTAGTAAATTACATGTAAGACAGCACAAGATAATTCTTGTTCAGTCTATACCTACCTATCTTGATTAGTCCTGTGTATTATCTCCACACTACATGACCTCCTATGCAGCAGCTGTAGCGGTAAAGGGACATCACTCTGCACCAACTGGAGCTTAAACACTATCTTTTCATTGATACTGATGACACCCACCACTTTGCAGTGACCCACCCACGTGACTGAACAACGGTTATTAACAATCCGGGAGAGCTCATCACATAGACCAGATTTATCCGGGAAGTCAATATTGCTGTACCGCACACACATAAAGTCAGAAAAATAAGCACTACAATAAGTGGAGTTTTTGGGGGAGAAAAGCATTAATTCTTGAACAGATGAGGTGATCTTGATACCACGCTGCTTTAAAAATGTTGAAGGAAGAATCAGGTCAGCTACATAATTAGATGCTTGTTGCTTCCAATCCAATAAAACATTATCAATAGTAACCGTCTCATTATGCTCAACAGCTCGAGTTACAGCTTCTATTTCAGCAACAGCTGACCACAATTTCTGATAAGTATTAATGTCAGGACAAGGCTTTAAGGGAGCTGAAATGCTGCTGTCCAAGGTGATGAAACATTCAAGAGGATTTTCTCGATGCTGAAGACAAATATCGAGAGTGTTCGTTAGGCTCACAAGTTGAATATATGGCGTCAATATTGAGTTATTCAGCCTAGCTGACAACTGCATCAGCAATACCTGACTGGCATGAAGGCGTAGAGAAAATTCTGCGAAATGCAGAGGGTTACCTAATTTACTCCCCTCGCAAGTAACATCGTCAATATACTGGTTATTCTCCGCATGGGCTGGATTTGAGACCTGTTTGCCAACCAGGCTGACTGCAGACCGTAGTTTCTCTAACCTCATGCTAGGGTCTAGCTCTCGAATGGCAATAAGCAACCTCTGCCAGTGATAGGCAGGTATCATGTAAATAAACCTGTCTGGGTTCAATTCTCCAATGTTGCTTCCCACTGGGGCCTGATTACGTAAAACATCACAATCATAGACCCGTTCTTGCCACTTCAATATCAACTGTCCATCCGGAGTTACTTCAGGGGTTGCACATATTCCCAACAGTGCCAAGTCGATTTTTTGTACATCTGTAAAACATGGCAGCATTGGAAAGCAGACTTCAACATGATGAGGGTTCAGTCCTATAACGAAGGGCTGCACAATTAGAGGCTTTGATAACAATGCTGCTCCCAGCTGAACTGCAAAGTATTCCTTCTCGTAACTCCTACATCGGCCCATGGAAACATTCACGTGGTCACAGATGGCCTTTAGTTCTTGCTTTTTGTATGGACATGGCTGATTATCAAGAGTGGCCAGAAGAATTCTCTGTACAACAATGTCCATATAACATGAAAGTGGGTTAGTGAAAGTGACATACTGCTTGCGATTCAATTCATAGTGCAACTGTTGTTCCCCAGGTACATCTGAACAAATTACATATTTTGGGTCTTCCTGTATATTTCTCAGCTTTGTTAATGCTACAGCAATCTGTGGGTGGTTTTCAGCTGTAGCAATTATGTTCATCATCGCTCCATTGTCACCCATGGCAACAGCATCATTGAGGCTATCCCAGAGAATGGAAATCACGTGCACCTGATCACGCTTGGAGATATTAAACTGTCGCACGTAATTCACAGAATGTATACAGGCTAAACTGCAGTTACAAACTTCCAACTGGGCCAAGTTAAGGAAGGGTTTAGTGAGAGCTATAGAGTTGATTGCGTCTGCAGCATGTTCACCCTTCCACTCTTCCAGATGCTGACTGACAGGGGGTGGCTGCACTAAAATCGGGACTGCCTGCGGAATTTTTGAGGTTAAAACGGATGCAACATGAACCTCAGCCATAATAACCATCTCCTCTACAAGTTGATGGGAAAGCAAGGTCGCTTTATTAACTATATTCTCCGTAGACAAGGCAGCATTACCAAGTCTCTTCTGTCGCCACAAATTAGCAATTTCAAACAGAACAAACACGCAACTTTTCAGATAATCTTCTACAGCAAGGGGGTCGTGCACAATGGCCTCAGCTTCGGTGTAGGTGAAATTCTTTTTGCAGTTCACAATGCTTTTCTGCACATTTATCTGGGAGATTTCCCCTGTGGTCATCACCAGAAATATCACCGATAATGCAAGCCTGTCCTCATTCTGTTTCATACTACACAGTCCTGATGTCAACTTCCCCGGCAGCATATGAACGGCCTGGCTCTGTATTGGATATGCCGACATGCCTCGACTCCGACATTCAACGTCTGTAAGACTGTTCTGCCTCACAACACTCGCTACGTCGCTTAATGTGAATTCCCACTTTGTACAATCCATCACCATGTTCGTCGATACTAAACGCCCTACAGCTATGGCCAGTTCCTTCCTTGTCAATTGTAAAACACCAAAATTCTCGAAGATCAAGGTGCCTGTTTCTAAACAGCGGAGCTGGCAGAACACTTGAATCAACAAACTCTGAATCTATCTCCCTGGTAACAGCTTGATTATATGCCTTCTTTATACAGAACTCCAGATCTAAGATTCTTGTACTGGACACAACATCTGCCTGTGCAGATATCAAACCAACAACAATCCCTAATGGATACTGTAGTTTTCTATCATACTTCAAAAACTTTACAGCAAACAGCTTTTCCTTAACATCTAACGGGGAAATGGTCTCAAAATGACTGAATCTAACCTGTTTGGATGTTGTCACCTTGTAAATATTTATCTTTCCTTCCGCATTTTGTGGTAAATACTGTGGTGTTGTTACATTAAACAAAGGTGGTAAACTTTCATCAACTGGAACCATAACTCCATTAGTGTCTCCTACTCGACATAAAATCACATTGTTCTCAAGATTTACAGCATGTTGTAACACTGCTATCACTTTACCATAAGCTTTATTTATATCTGTGAACATTTCCACAACAATTATGTCACCATTTCTAGCATGGCCGCAATAAAGCTGACTTGGAATTTCAATCATATCCCCATTCAAATCACTCACACCATAAAACATGCCATTCTTTGTGCTAAACTTGCATCGTTTATATCTCATGCTATCCTGCAACATTTTCAACAACTGACTTTCAGAATACAAAGGCATGATATCTGGAGCCACTAGGCCATTTGACTTGCTTTTAATCACTGCAAAGCCGTTTTCCTCTAGAATTGCAACAGGACTACTTGAAACCTGCCCTTGTTCTGCAAATATCTGAGATATAACTTTGTCAGGCTCCAAATCATAAACATCCCCAATATCAAAGCATGGCTCTACAGAAGTTGTGCTAGAAGGTGCTGGCATTCTAGCAAGGCCCGTTCTCAGTCTGCCAATAGGAGCCAGGGGTGCTCTAGCTAGGCTCACATTTATCTGAGGTCCCTCATTGGTGTGTTTGGCTGCTCCAAGGACCGAGGCCTGCAGTCCCATACCAGACGATGCTGCATTGAAAGCAGGCTGACCTACAACCGACAAGGAACTTAGACCATTTCTGTTAAAATCACTCAAAGGCTCGTGAAACTGGGGAAAACTTGCATTTGGATCCTCAACTGAATCATTGGCAGACATGTCAGTGTCCGTGGTCCACTGCGAGTAATCAACAGATGAGGCCTGTTCACTGCCAGCCTTTTTACCCCACGGACCAGCCAGTTGAGCTTTCGACTGTTTCAATTTCTCTGCCAACGGATTGGCGTGAGGCTCAACCTTTGACTGCCTGGCTGGTTGGTACTGCAGACTCTGTACCTGCTGTTTAATGGTATCAAGGGTGAAGTTCTGTGGATGCAGACTGCGCATGTTCTGACAGTATTTCAGGTATATCTGCCACACGCGGCTGCACTCACCGATGGCACACAATGCAACCGGGTCCCCCACCACCACCACCATTGACTGGGACCTTGTCAGAGCCGTGTTCAGAAGTTTTGGGTCTGAAAGGAACCCAAAGTCCTCGGTTTCTGTGTCTGTCAGCGCATCACTGTGGGAATTCTCTAGCAGGAACTGGGTCCTCACTGTGCTGATGAACATTGCTCGAAATTCCTTCCCTGAAAAACAACAAAGATATAATGACATGAGATCAATTTTTAATGAAAGCAATTAAACCAGTGATACATATTCTAAATGGTAATCTACTTCTGAAAAGATATGTTAACTAAAAATACTTCCACGCACGTCTACAGAAATATTAAGTTTTGTGTTGCAATTTTACTATCCAAAATTTGTTTCTGATTTACATAAACAAACCACATTTAAACTCTCAATGTTTTGAGGAATGATTGAAGGTTCAACTAATCAGCTCCAAATCTTACCCTGTACACCTTGGACTCTCTCAACAACCACCTGCTTCAAGGCTACATTTTTCTCTCGTAGCTTTTTACGGATCAGCTGGACCTGTTATTTATAAACATAAGTAATGTATTTTGACAATTTTATGATGCAATAAGCATTTCTTATCTTTATGGTGCATACCATTTTAAATTAGCAGAAAAGTCATACCATTGAAAGCTACATCATTCAAGCAGGAATTCAAGGTTCTTTCATTTCTCATAACATGTAATGTGAATACAACCATGGTATTATAAAAGTGAAACAATAAATATTCATATAAAAAAATTAAATCGAAAGTATATATATTTTTAAACATAAAAAACCAAATATCAATATAATTATCACACACTGTACCTAGCCAGCAATATTCAGATTTCGTAAGCTGACCAAAGATAGTCTCTTCTTAGAGAAAATCCAATTTAGGCAGAAAATATGGGACAACACTCATTTATATGGACAGTACCTGATCAGCGTATGGTGTAACAATACCAATCTCGCTGGCATTCTTGGGCCCCCACTCTTCAGGCCACACCTGATACAGGTCAGCCACCCGCTCCACAATCTCCTGTACCTCGGACATGTTGTGGTATGACACGCTGTACTCGTTCTGCACCTCCTGGCCCTGAACGGCATGAAACACCAGGGGCGTTATATCCACCACCGAGGGAATGTTGGCCTCAGATTGCAAGACTTCTGGACCGCCATAGAAGACGGCAGAGATGAAGCGGAGGATCTCCATCTTGGAGCGGTAGTTGATGCTGAGAAGGATGTTCAGGGGGCTCTCAGTGTTGATCTGGCTTGAGTGCGAGTCGTAGTAGTTGTACAGGCGCTCTAGTAGGGACTGGTGGAACTTCTGGTTCCTGTAATCATGAAAAGGTGTGATAGGAGTACAGTCCAGTGGGATAAGTACATGGGGCTAGGCTTGTACAGTCATCTATTGAAAGGCAAAGAGGATGAGCCCCAAAGATGTAAACACGCCCTAAAGTAGCTTGGGTTGGTTTTGGGGGGTTATCCTATATGAACTCACTTAGCCTCAACCCTGTGAACACTGGGCAAGGGGGGGGGGGGAGTTGGGTTGGTTTTGGGGTGTTATCCTATATGAACTCACTTAGCCTCAACCCTGTGAACACTGGGCAAGGAGGGGTTGGGTTGGTTTTGGGGGGTTATCCTATATGAACTCACTTAGCCTCAACCCTGTAAACACTGGGCAAGGGGAGGGGGTTGGTTTGGGGAGGTTATCCTATATGAACTCACTTAGCCACAACCCTATGAACACTGGGCAAGGGGCGGGGGGGGGGTTGGATTGGTTTTGGGGGGTTATCCTATATGAACTCACTTAGCCTCAACCCTGTGAACACTGGGCAAGAGGGGGGGTTGGGTTGGTTTGGGGAGGTTATCCTATATGAACTCACTTAGCCTCAACCCTGTGAACACTGGGCAAGGGGGGGGGGGGTTGGGTTGGTTTTGGGGGGTTATCCTATATGAAATCACTTAGCCTCAACCCTGTACACACTGGGCAAGGGGGGGGGGGGGTTGGGTTGGTTTGGGGAGGTTATCCTGTATGAACTCACTTAGCCTCAACCCTGTAAACACTGGGCAAGAGGGGGGCGGGGGGTTGGGTTGGGTTGGTTTGGGGAGGTTATCCTATATGAACTCACTTAGCCTCAACCCTGTAAACACTGGGCAAGGGGGGGGGGGGTTGGGTTGGGTTGGTTTGGGGAGGTTATCCTATATGAACTCACTTAGCCTCAACCCTTTAAACACAAGGTAAGGGGGTTGGGTTGGTTTTGTGGTTTATCCTATAAGTACTCAGGGTAAGGAAGGTTAGATTGGTTTGGGGGGTTATCCTATAGGTACTCACTTTGCCTCTGCGCTGTAGACACATGGTAAGGAAGGTTAGATTGGTTTGGGGGGTGATCCTATAGGTACTCACTTTGCCTCTGCGATGTAGACACAGGGTAAGGAAGGTTAGATTGGTTTGGGGGGTGATCCTATAGGTACTCACTTTGCCTCTGCGATGTAGACACAGGGTAAGGAAGGTTAGATTGGTTTGGGGGGTGATCCTATAGGTACTCACTTTGCCTCTGCGATGTAGACACAGGGTAAGGAAGGTTAGATTGGTTTGGGGGTTATCCTACAGTGTTTTTTTATGGCAATTTAGGGGCCGATATTCGGCCCCATTCCCCTCGAAAAATAGAAGATATTTTCCCCCAATTTTTTTGAAAAAATCTCCTCCAAAAGTAAAAAAAACAACTGCCTCATGACAGATATATCTCAAATTCATTTTATAAACAACTAACAAGGTATATATCTATAATTAATATGATTTTTTATTATTATAAAGAGTTATATTAAATTAGGTTTTCCCAAATCAGTGGACTTCATGAATTAATTTTTTTTCCAAAATGGCCAAGAAAAGGCCTGATGTATCTATATTGTGTCAATATTTGTTGATAAAAACATTCCAATTTGGCCCATTTATTTGATAAAAAATGCTCACATTTGCCATTTTATTGATTAAAAAATCCCAATTAGTCTCTAATTGGCTTGGAAAACTGATACTAAGCATGACGGCTGAACTGACTGAAACTAATGTTGAACAAATCATTGATATATATTTAAGAAAAAGAACAGAGACATTCAGCTGTGAATATTACATTCATACATACATGTTTATTCATATAATAAATATCATTACATATATAAGAATGACTTCTTAATTTTCCCCTTTTCCTAAAAAACGACGCTTTTTCCCCTTTGGACGGGCCCCGCCACCATTCCCCTATAGGTGAAAAAAAAACACTGTCCTATAGGTACTCACTTTGCCTCTGCGCTGTAGACACAGGGTAAGGAAGGTTAGATTGGTTTGGGCGGTTATCCTATAGGTACTTACTTTGCCTCTGTACTGTAGACCCTGGGACTAATCTGCTGATGGTCTCCTGCCAGCACGATGCAAGTCTTCTCTGTGGCCAGGGTCAGTGGCATGAGGCTCTCACACTCCAGAGTCTGGGCAGCCTCATCTATGAAGATGTGGGTGAACTTGCCCTGCAGGCCCAGGCTGGATGGGAATAGCAAGAGTTGGGAGTCAATGTACATTCTCAGACATGCATGCTCACGCTATTTGTCATTGAATAATTTGTAATGTATCTTTACCAGGTCAAGTCTGTAACGTTTGATCAATTTGAATTCTATGTCCAGGATAATTTGTTGAAATTCTTTACAAGATCTATTTGATAACAAGCAAATCAAATTGGCAGCTTGTTATGGTTACTATTTTTTTCATTGCTTCCAAATAGGAGAAAAATTATAGAAAATACAATTAATATTTCTAGATATCGCTTCTTTATTCATGTTTCGGCAGATACCAATAGTTTTGGTTTTGATTCTCCTCCATGTACCCCATTTACTGGTTTACCAAAACCTGTCATTTTAAATACTAGAGCTTTGTCACAGACGTGATGTATAACCCCACGTCCCGCATTGACACAGACTATTTTGCATGCTGTCTTCACAAAACAAGAGAATCTAATTTATGGGAATTTTAAAGAATTCTTATGCCATTATCATTTATAGCCATTTTGATCTTTGAACTCTTGAATTCTTTCACATGACACGCCGTCCAATGACTGTGAACAAAATTAATGTACAGAGTCATTTTAAAATCTCACAATTAATGACATAGTTATGGCCCAGACAAGATCATTTATTGCAATTTTTTACCTTTGAACTAAAAGTGTGCCCTTGACCTTGGAGATATCCATGTAATTCTTTTGCACAACAAAACGTCCAATAATGGTGAACATATGTGCCAAATGATTTTTAAATCTCACAATGAACGAAATAGTAATGGCCTGGAAAAGCTCATTGATGGCCATTTTTGACCTTTGAACTCAAAGTGTGACCTTAACCTTGGAGATATCAACATAATTCTTTCGCGCGACACACCGTCCAATGATGGTGAACAAATGTGCCAAATAATTTTAAATTCTCACAATGAACTACATAGTTATGGCCCGGACAAGCTCATTTATGGCCATTTTTGACCTTTGAACTTAAAGTGTAACCTTGACCTTGGAGATATCGAAGTAATTCTTGCGCATAACACTGTCCAATGATGGTGAACAAATGTGCCATATCACTTAAAAATCTTACAATGAATGACATAGTTATGGCCTGGACAAGCTCATTTATGATCTTTGAACTCAAAGTGTGACCTTGACCTTGGAGATATCGACGTAATTCTTTCGCGCTACACACCGTCCAATGATGGTGAACAAATTTGCCAAATGATTTTAAAATCTCACAATAAGTGACAAAGTAATGGCCCGGACAAGCATTTGACCTTTGAACTCCAAGTGTGACCTTGACCTTTGAGATATCGATGTACTTTTTTCACACCACACACCATCCCATGATGGTGAACAAATGTACCACGTCATTTAAAAATCTAACGATAAATGACATAGTTATGGTCCGGACAAACTTTCAGTTTTAAACACACTAAGTGACCCCTGACCTAGTTTTTGACCTGGCATGACCCATATTCAAACTTCAACCAGACATCATTTAGATACAACTTCTGACCAAGTTTGGTGAAGATCGGATGAAATTTCGGGACAGACCGACAAAGTGACTCCTATATAGCCCCCATTACCAATGGTAATGGGGGTATAATAAATTATCATGGAAGTTTAATGCTCTTTGCCCAATTATCTTCATTCTTCCTTTCCAACAGGAGGAAATGAAACAAAAATATAAACTCATCCCACACCTATACTGAAAACTGCCAATAACTCACTCACCTTGCGAGCTCCAGGGAAGTGGTCACAGTCACTATGACCACCCTACACTTCTCGATGTCCTCGGCAGTGAGCATCTTGAAGGAGTCTCCGTCAGGGGAAAGTCTGCAGTACTTCTTCACCTCGCTGGCCACTGTGAACACGCGTCGCTCACGATGATACACGCGGCACAGCTGAGACACGTTGCCCATCTTCTTCAGGTAGCTGTCCAGGTGCTTCAGAATGTACAGATCTGCAGCACTAAAATCCAAAAGAAAAAGGAACTTTGTTAAGTAAATCAAATAGAATGATAACATGTTGAATTAAGGCTTCTTAACAATCACAAAAACCTAAGGGCTCAAATTTGCACAATTTTATGTTTACTAATATAATAATATATTATATAATATAATAACATTATATATTGTAAACTAGAGAATTGTCCCAAATGAGACATATACCCAAGACTGCTTTGTTCAGGAATAACTCCGGAAAGGGTGGATCACTGGAGACATGAATTGTATCGCACATGTTTACTTGACTTTTTTTTTCAAACATGATGTCATTATTATAGAATTAAAAATGGCGTCACCTGTTTGACTGTGCACATATAAGGATCCTGGTGTTTTGGGTTTCCTTCAGAAGCACCATGGTTGCCTGGGCGATTGTCTCAGTTTTTCCAGTTCCAAACGGACCAAACAATACAAAAGGTGGAGTGTAACCAGTCCTCTCCGCTACAATGTGACGAACAGCAGCCATCTGGTCCGCGTTCAAAACTGACGAACTGAAAATGGAAACTATGCAGATCAAACAAGGGATATTAGTTAAACATATATTACCCCCTGATTTGCAACAAAATCATCCCTGTGAAGTTGATTATTTGATAAATTGATGTGATCAATCAAACTCTCTAGATACACTACGTCTAGCGCGATTTCTGCCATCCACATTGCATCACCGTGATTCAGCCCAGAGTGGACAATTACTATCTCACCACGATACACCGTTGAACACGGTGATTTCGCCGTGGAAAATTACGGTGTCAGTCTCTGCGTTATCGGGAAATTGAACTCACAGTGGACCACCATGATCGCGGTGGACCACTGCGGCCTCGGTGGTTCGCTGTGAAATACAGGTAAATGTGAATGAATATGTATATTTCCATATTGCAGACTGTATAATTTTGGCAAAGTTCTAGAATGTTTTGTTACAATTGTATGTACATTTGTATACATTGTAACTTGATTATTAACAATCGTCAATTTTTCTATTGTTAACCCTCATTCCAGAATCATTTGACATGTCGTACATCGAGCGTGATGTACTTTATATTTTGTTTCTACAGTTTCTGCGTGAAGATTTATTTGTTGTTTATTTAAAGAATTGTTTTTGTTAAAATTTTGGAAATGCTTTCTCGTTTGTGCACGTATAGCTTGCGGTATCAAGACAAACGGCACCCGGACAATTGGCATCCAGTGTTTTTTTGCATACACGGACAGTCGGCACCCTGTAAATTTGTCGACCCGGACAATCGGCACCCGATTTGATTGTATACCCGGACAAACGGCACCCGATTTAATTGTATACCCGTACAAACGGCACCCGATTAAATGCGATCGATAAAGCCCGTCAGCACCTTGTTGAACTAATTCGTCTAATCCGCTAATTGCTTTGGTGAAAGAGATGATTTATAAATACTGTCAACAAACTGTGTGATCAAACCAAGTCGAAGTCCAAAATTTTATTGCATAAACATAATACAATGTTACAGCACAATAAATAATAGTGACATAATATAAGTGTGGATTGATTAACGTTATCTGCTAATTGGTTTAATAACACCTCTAAACAATTTACAAATATCAAAGACAATTGAGCTGAAAAGAATTAACAGGTCATCTTGTTACCAGTTGTTTATTAAAAAAAGTATACACGATATTTTACCGAGCGGAACTGTCTTTTTTATTAAGATCGAATTTAGTGTTCGTGTGTCGTATGAATAGATATCGTTGCAGGAAATTAAATTGATCCGTTGTCAAACGAAATAACGGTTGACATTAAATGCATTATTTTTCTCTTTACGCGATATTGTATTAGTATGTTGATGCTGCATTAACATTTCTTAAAATTAACAAGAAAAAATGGTGATTATTTTATCCGACGACATAAACAAAAGTTTGCCTCTACAAGTTTTCCGGAGAGTGCAAAACGCGTGCAAATCAAGCCATCAAACAGGAAAAATCGGAATCGAGATTACTGTGTACACACTCGACCCTGTGTATTGGCAAACACGCGTCAATTAACTTGTGCGACATCGTGGCCTAGAGCGTTTTTCTCAATCAGTGTCCGACAGAAGTGATACATTAAACATTTATTTTATCTCCCCCTGCTTTACCAATTATCAGTAACTGTTAGATCTTCATTATTTTTCGCAAATTATTATTTAATTGTCATAATTAAAAATCGCCGCGAATATTGTCGGCTGGTTTTGTTTTTCACACTTTTTGTTTTCTGCAATTAGATTACGTTGAACATTGCTTGATAAAATAAAAATGTAATTGCTATCAACTAATTATCCCCGTAATTACCGCTATGTGTCGTCACAATTAACAAATATGTTTCGTTTCACCGATTTTTAAATGTTCTGAATTTGCAAATTTTGTTAACGAAACGTTTAACCGTCGTCGCTTGTTTTAAACAATTACAAGTGTGAATCGATTAAAAATTAAAACTGGTGCATCCGATGTATCACTTCAAGCGCGGCCGATAAACCTCACCATTACCCAAACAAAATATATGTACATGTATACAATATATAATTTGAAAACACCACAATACACGGAGATGGTACTTTTTATCGCAACGATTCTGTCCATATGTATAGCTATGACCGGTAACTTTCAATAGGGTGCCGATAGTCCAGGTGCCGTTTGTCCGGATATTGCAAGCTATACGTGTACAAACGAGAAAGCATTTCCGAAATTTTAAACAAAAAAAAATTCTTTAAATAAACAACAAGTAAATCTACATGCAGAATCTGTAGAAACAAAACATAAAGCACATCACGATGTACGACATGTCAAATGATTTTGGAACGAGGGTAAACAATAGAAAATGATGACGATTGTTAACAATCAAGTTACAATGTATACAAATGTACATACAATTGTAACAAAACATTTTAGAACTTTGCAAAAATTATATGGTCTGCAATATCGAAATAAACATGTTCATTCACATTTACCTGTATTTCACCGCGAACTACCGAGGCCGCGGTGGTCCACCGCGATCATAGGGGTCCACCGTGAGATCAATTTCCCGATAACGCCCGGGGTGTTCAGCCACTGTCGACGCTATCTATCATGATGCAAACACCTTCCGATCGCGGTGATTTTCCACGCTCACAAAAATTTGTCCACGGTGGGAGTGAGGTGGATGGCACAAATTGCCCGATTTGCAGAAATTTCATGATATATGCTGTGTGACCTTGACCTTTAACCTGATGACCTCAGGTGATACAGGTGTCTTACTTTCCATCCAAGTAGCCAATACAGGGGTTTTTTTTACTAAGAAAGTGACGCCGTCTTCCCCTACCAGAATTTTTCCCCTAAAAATACCATTTCCCCTCCAAAAATATAATTTTTCACCAAAATATAATATTTTACCCTCAAAGAAATGTTGTTTTTTTCTTTTGGGAAGTCGACACTTATCCTGTACAACGATCTCACTCTCTCTCTCTCTCCCGACGAACACTCAAATCTGGGAATCCCAGTGATTCTATATATAGCTCTTAAATTACGTCATGGAAACCGGGCAACTAATCGTATTAATCATGTGACTATTTTACTGGATTCCGGTCTTGCGCGAGAAGGGTGTTTCGTCAATTAATTACCGGAAACCAGTCAAATTTTCATCCGGGTTATGTGAAAGCCAAGATATAAACGTTAAAACAGAAAAAAAGTCTCACAATTGGCGTTCATACACGAACAAAATAAAACGTTCGGACTCGGAAAATATTAATTGCGTTGACGCATTTTTTAAGAATGAATCATCAAAAATCGTTGAAACCCAGCAGGATTCGGAGGTACATGTAATCAACATCGATTAATACTGTCGGATTATTGTGAAAGTGAAAGTAGACAATCGGCAGCTGCCGCACCTTTCCCTTCCAATACTGTAGCAGATCTAGATCGTCAACCCATTCATCATGAAATTGAAATCATAATATTGACATCGTTCCCCGGCCCCAGTTGAAAACATTTCCCATTATTAGATCTACACCTGCAACTTTATTTAGGACTTTGACTTTAATATCATACTTGTTCATGTGCTTAAGAACAAAAAGGTCAGAGACATGCCTCTTTTTCTTAAAAAAACACCTGAAGTCTGTAGGTGAGTTATAGACATTGAAATGAACAGTTTGTATTTTTTCCCCAAATATGTCTCTTTCGCGCTCGATTTTCCCCTTTTACCCAGCGTCCAGCGTCTTCCCCTTTTTCTAAAAAAAACCCCCTGCAATACACCAATTTTCATGATTGCAGGTCTATGCCTTCTCATGACACCACATGGACAAAAAAATCTAATATTACAAACCTATGTGACCTTTAACTTAAACTTGGTGACCTCAAAATAACAAGATATTTGTTTGTCAGAAACACTATGTCTCCTTTTGTGCCACTTTGAAGCTATATATTTGACCTTTGACCTTGAAGGATGACCTTGACCTTTCACCACTCAAAATGTTCAGCTCCACGAGATACACATGCATGCCAAATATCAAGTTGCTATATTCAATATTGCAAAAGTTATTGCAAATGTTAAAGTTGGGGCAAACAAACAAACACACAAACCAACAGACAGGGCAAAAACAATACACTGCAACTCCAATATATCGCGGTTGAAGGGATCCAAAGATTGCCACCGTGATATATCCGGAGCGCGATATAAATTGTCAAGTTATTCATCATCTATATGTATGCATTAGCATAGTTTTGCAATCTCAAAACACACTATTTACTTACCATATTGATTTGTGTTACATCCATATGTTATTCATTGGTATAACACAAATCATTATTCCATGTAAGTATTTTGAAATGCATATAATTAAATTTGTAATCCGAAACACCATTGTCAAATGTTATTGTTCAAGAAAGCATGCACAAATTAGACCCATTTACAAAATGAGTCATTCACCTCATGAAAAGCATGGAAAGTTTGACAAACTGAAGGACATGATTCACCTCTCAATTAAAATCAAATAATTTACACTGTATCTAAAGCGCAAAGATTGCTGAGATAGGTCAGTATTGACTTGTGACAATTACAGTTATAAATGTATACACCTTCATGTGTTTGCTGGTGCGTTTCGGCAGTTCAAAGCAAATTCAATAGAGAATGGTTAACACCCAAAATGACCTGTGATGTTTGACAAGTTGGATTATTGTTTATCGCAGTACAAAGGTGCTAGAGTGGTGTACAATGAGAGCAAACAATCTGGTTAAAACTGGATTATGAATGTCGGATTAAACAGAAACTAAGGTGGGTGAAAAAAAAGGTAAAATACAACTTTGAAATGGATTTTATCTGATCAAATTCTCAGATTTTAAAGCATGTTATTTAAAGATTATGCTCATCAGATTTTTGGGAGCCATAGCCGATTCGCGATATATTGGACAACGCGATATAACGGACCGTGATATATTGGAGTTGCAGTGTATGTCCTCCACTATAGTGGTGGGTGACCAAAAAATGTGCTTCCTTTACCTCCCATGTAACTACCAATCTTAATTACTGCAGGTCAAAGATTTTTCAAAATGTAGTAAAAACAAGACTATTGCCAAGCAATTTATGTCCCCTACCGGCTCCACCATTGTCAGAAATTACACCATTGTCAGAATAATTTTTTTATTTGTTGCCATAGCAACCAGAATTCTTGATGTAGGAACAAAATGAAATGACGTGCATAATCTCCATATTGCCATCTATCCATGTTTCAAGTTTCATGAAAAATATGAAGAACTTTTAAAGTTATCGCAGGATCCAGAAAACCACCTTTTTAGCAGTATTTCTAGTCTATTTGTTGCCATAGCAACCAGAATTCTTGATGTAGGACCAAAATGAAATGACGTGCATAATCTCGATATTGCCATCTATCCATGTTTCAAGTTTTATGAAAAAATATGAAGAACTCTTCATACCATTGAAACCGGTAGGGAAAAAAAAACATTTCTTGTTCCAAGACCCTAAGACCTTGACTTTTAAAAAGGTAACCCCAAAATTATAAGCATCTTCCCTTTCTCAGAAAAAAACACTTTACTAATGTTCATGATCATAGGTAAGAGCATTTGCATTCTCTCTTAGAAAACAAATTTACAGTGACAAGTCCCTGTGACCATGACCTTTGACCTGTTGATTCAAAATCAATAAATGTATTCTTTCGTCAAAAGTCACCATCTAGTGTTTTTCCCAGGCCATTTCAGTGTGGCGAAAAGCCACACCGCCCTCCTGGATCGCCACGCTGCCCTTTTCAAAGGCAAATTTCGCCACGCGCCCTTTTTTTTCAAAGGCAAATTTCGCCACGCGCGCCCTTATCGATAACATCTTTATTGCCTTACGATCTAACTTGGTCCATAAAATCAGCTTCCTTGATTGTCTATGACGCTCCGACTGTGCTTGATTTACTCAAGAGATGTCAACGTCTAATGGACTTTATTAATTGACAAGATTTAATCTATTACAGTGCTTGATTTAGGTTGGTCTTACTGACTGCTCCAAAGCTGTGAATTAGTCATGCGTGAATAACCCCGTGTCAGTATCAATCGATAATGCCAGAGGCTATGTTATACCAAGCGCACTTTTCGATCGGCAATGTGTACTCCTTCACGCTAAAATCGTTACTTTGGAGACTTTTGATGAAAAACTCGATGTTATTCTCGTGGCAATTGTGCATTGCATGCATTATTCAGTTATATCAAAACATATATTTTTACGCATAATTACATTCAAAAACACAAACAAATTTATTCTTAATCGTTTTCGTCTTTAAAATAATTAGATCTAATTATTGAAATAATTACTGAGACGTATACTAATTTAACAAAATGCGAATCGCGTATACGATTTAACGTTGCTATGCGCACCTGTCACTTACATCATTTGACATTTTAACAACATGGTGGACTATACAGAATTAAATTGTGACTCGGCAAAAAGGCAAATAACGTCTTAAACGATCAAATTAACGATGGAGGTTATACATTAAGAAGGAATTAATGAAATGTCTGTGATAATCAACGATGCATAAAAATGTTTTAGATAGCAACAACAACATTATTTATTTATTTGTAATCTACTCGGTGGATGTATGTCACGGAAACGCGTGTTTGCATATTGTTATCGGTCAATTTACTTGCAATGTTATTTTAAACATCTGGCAAGATTATTGTTAGAAAATGGGATAAGACAAACATGGTTTCATTTATATGTTAGTGGATCTGGGTATAATCAGATTCATATGCATATATTGCTTTATTATGTTTGTCGTGCTGTACAGTTTATTGAAACAGCATGGAACTTAAATGTACATTGCAAGGTAAATATATTAATATAAATCATAGTAAGTTAAATACATCAATGACCATTAAATGTGCTTGTTTAAATGTTATTTTTTCCACAACTGCTTCTGATGCGATTACATGTTTCCCCGTAATTCAGGTATTCAGGGAACGTTTTTGCCCCTTTTTGCCTAAACTGCGCGCTAAAATGCCCTTTTTGAAAGTAATGCGCCATGCCCCTTTGCCCTCCTGGGAAAAACACTACCATCATACAAATTTCCTTGGTCATAGGTCAAAGTGTCCTCTAGATACCAGGCTAAAAAGATTGGTATCCAGAACAAAAGACCTTTCAACAGACTTACCAACCAATAAACAATATAAAGCAATATATTCTAACTTAATCAAAAGGAGTCATGATAAGAGAACAAAGACAAAAGCTTTTTCAAACACATGAATTATTCCTCTGCACTGATATTTCAGCTGTGTTCAAGGGCAACAAATTAAGTGTGGATCATCAAGGATACAAAATCCCTTGAAAAATGTGGAATTGTTGGATACCCGATACTCAACCTTTTTTTCAATCATTTGAAAAAGACTAACAGACCAACCAAGAGTGTTCCTGAAAACTTTAAAAATCTCTATCTTTTAAATACAAATTTAAATCACATTGAATTCTATCCATGGTAAATTACTTATTCTTAGCTTTGTCACAAATAATTTAAATTTCTCCCAAACTATTGCTTTAGGAATAATCAACATTCCACAAACGTCCCAAACGTGCCTGTTTACATAAAAAACATTAATTATAGTATTCTTATACAGCCATAAAGATAACAAGAGCACCGCCTTGCGGGTGCAGACCGCTCATCTATTTTCTTTTTAAAGGTGAAGGGACTCTCATTTTCAATTACAAAGGAGGGAGGAGTGGAGTGAAGAGGGGTGTATAGTGTGGGGTTGTGGACATTTATTACATTATCTTCCAAAAAAGCGAAAAAAAAAAAAAAATCGGGGGGGGGGGGGGGGGGGGGGGGGGGGGGGGGGGGGGGGGGGGGTTGGGTGCGATGGTTGGACGGTATTTCAAACATAACTGTTTAAAAAAAAAAATTGGGGGGGGGGGGTATAGTGTGAGGGTGTGGTGATAATTTGTGAGATGATCTTAAAAAAAAAAAAAAAAAAAAAAAAAAAAAAAAAAAAAAAAATTGGGGGGGGGGGGTGGGGTGGGGGGGTGGGGGGGGGGGTATAGTGTGAGGGTGTGGTGGTCATTTGTGAGATGATCTTAAAAAAAAAAAAAAAAAAAAAAAAAAAATTAGGGGGGGGGAGGGGGAGGGCACGGGGCAGGGGGGGAGGGCACGGGGGATGGTTTGGGTGAAGTCTATTGTGGTATGTCAGGTAAGAGTAGTTTCATCAAAGTATCAATCAAATCTAATCATAAATAAAGAAGTTATAGCAATTTTAGCAAAATTTAATAATTTGACCTTGAGAGTCAAGGTCATTCAAAGGTCAAAGTAAAATTCAAGTTGCCAGGTACAGTTACCTCATGATAGCATGTAAGTATTTGAAGTTTGAAAGCAATAGCCTTGATACTTCGAGTGGATCGAAACACAAAATTTAACCATATATTAAAAGTTACTAAGTCAAAAAAGGGCCATAATTCCGTAACAATGACAACCAGAGTTATGCAACTTGTCCTTTTACTGTACCCTTATGATAGTTTGTGAGTGTTCCAAGTATGAAAGCAATATCTATGATACTTTAGGGGTAAAGTGGACCAAAACATAAATCTTAACCAAATTTTCAATTTTCTAAGTATAAAGGGCCCATAATTCCGTCCAAATGCCAGTCAGAGTTACATAACTTTGCCTGCACCGTCCCCTTATGATAGTTCATAAATCTTGCAAGTATGAAAGCAATAGCTTTGATACTGTAGGAATAAAGTGGACCTAAACACAAAACTTAACCAAAATTGTCAATTTTCTAAGTATAAAAAGGGCACATAATTCTGTCAAAATGCATGCCAGAGTTATCTAACTTTGCCTGCCCAGTCCCCTCATGATAGTAAGTAAGTGTACCAAGTTTGAATGCAATAGCATTGATACTTACTGAGAAAAGTGGAACTAAACGCAAAACTTAACCAAAATTTTCATTTTTTTAAGTATAAAAAGGGCACATAATTCTGTCAAAATGCACGCCAGAGTTATCTAACTTTGCCTGCCCAGTCCCCTCATGATAGTAAGTAAGTGTACCAAGTTTGAATGCAATAGCATTGATACTTACTGAGAAAAGTGGAACTAAACGCAAAACTTAACCAAAATTTTCAATTTTTTAAGTATAAAAAGGGCACATAATTCTGTCAAAATGCACGCCAGAGTTATCTAACTTTGCCTGCCCAGTCCCCTCATGATAGTAAGTAAGTGTACCAAGTTTGAATGCAATAGCATTGATACTTTCTGAGAAAAGTGGACCTAAACGCAAAACTTAACCGGACGCCGACGCCAACGCCAACGCCGACGCCGACGCCGACGCCGACGCCAAGGTGATGACAATAGCTCATAATTTTTTTTCAAAAAATAGATGAGCTAAAAATGGAAATTTATTTGCTCATAATTGACAAGTGAAAATCGTCCTTTTGATTACTTTTTTTATAGATTAACACATAAATTGTACAAATATCTTCTTGAACAGATGTTAGAAAGCCCATATCAGTACGTCAGATGGCTAATTCATTAATACCTGACTTTCAGATTGTGTTTCTCATTTCTCAGCGGGTTAATCTTGGGCACATCTGGAAACACAATGCCTTCACTCATGAGCTGATCAACAGCAGAGTGCATACGACAGAAGAAAAGCCGGTCCATCTGGAACTGAATCTCTACGTCTAGCTTACTGCCAGGTTTCAACTGGAGCCGCCTCACGCATTCAGCAGACAGACACAGATAAATGAAGTCACGCCCGCGACCGTCAAAGTTGAAATTCTCCTCTCTTAAGATGACCGACTCGTACACAACTTTGGTTGAATTGTTCTGCGGGGCAAGCAGAACCTTGCGTACACTGGTTAGAATGAGTCGCCCTGCATCGGTGTCTTCTGTCAGATTTTCCAGCAATGGGACCTTGGCAAACAGTTCACCATTAGAAGCAAACACATATGTATTGTCCTGTATTGCCTTCATACACTCAATCTGCACACAGAGGTTGTAGCTGAAATAGAAGGAAACCAATAATATGTTGTATTCACCATTCTTGGAAGTAATGCAAGTGTAATACTTTAAAAGTCAGTCATAATAACTTGATACTCTAACTCATTATGCATGTAGATATTTTGTAAGGTTCTTGAACTTAGTAATATTTTTTAAAGATATCAAATGGAACTTGATAAGTGACCTGACAAAATAATCAAGTTTCATTTGATTTGAGATGATTTGACATCACTTGATTGATTGCTTACCTGGAGATGATTTGACATCTGAATGATAGCTCACCTGGAGATGATTTGACAATTGAATGATAGCTCACCTGGAGATGATTTGACATCTCGAGATTGATTGCTCACCTGGAGATGATTTGACATCTGAATGATAGCTCACCTGAAGATGATTTGACATCTCATGATTGATTGCTTACCTGGAGATGATTTGACATCTGAATGATAGCTCACCTGAAGATGAATTGACATCTGAATGATAGCTCACCTGGAGATGAATTGACATCTGAATGATAGCTCACCTGGAGATGATTTGACATCTCGAGATTGACTGCTCACCTGGAGATGATTTGACATCTGAATGATAGCTCACCTGAAGATGATTTGACATCTCGTGATTGATTGCTTACCTGGAGATGATTTGACATCTGAATGATAGCTCACCTGGAGATGATTTGACATCTGAATGATAGCTCACCTGGAGATGATTTGACATCTCGTGATTGATCGCTCATCTGGAGATGATTTGACATCTGAACGATAGCTCACCTGGAGATGATCTGACATCTCGTGATGGATTGCTCACCTGGAGTTGATTTGACATCTCGTTATTGATTGCTCACCTGGAGATGATCTGACATCTCGTGATGGATTGCTCACCTGGAGATGATTTGACATCTCGTTATTGATTGCTCACCAGGAGATGATTTGACATCTCGTTATTGATTGCTCACCTTGAGATGATTTGACATCTCGTTATTGATTGCTCACCTGGAGATGATTTGACATCTCGTGATGGATTGCTCACCTGAGGAAGATTTGACATCTCGTTATTGATTGCTTACCTGGAGATGATTTGACATCTCGTGATTTCCTCCAGCTCCAGCAGCTTGTGCATCTTTCCCCTGTAGTTATGCTGATTGAGCTCCTTGGATACCGTGGTCCCTGTAATGGCAGTTGAGGATGACGCTGGCTCCTTGTACTTTAGTATCAACTTCTCCTCATTTTCCTGCAGCTGTTCTTGCTTGATAATCTCCCGATTCAGTGACGTCCAATGATCAAAGTGAAGCTGCTGGCGCAAGGTTTTCACCTTCTCGTGTGATGATTGGTCGCCGATTTCGACAGAGATTTTACGACACAGCACCGGCTCTTCGCCAAAGTCAAAGAGGATCCACTGTTGGAAGGATCCAAACATTCCGCCGATGAATCTGAGCCCAACTCTGTAGGTCAGCTGACCCTTCTGGTTCCCATCTATTTGAAATGTCTCGCCCTCGGCAATCTGACATAGCCGGTCCCCACCCACATCCAGAGAGAAATGCAGGCGGTCTCTATTGTAGAGCAGGGCCACCTTCTCTAAAGATTTCTGAAATTTTATATATAATTTAGTACAAAGAAATGCACACAGAACTATTTATTAAGAAATATGTCTGAAGGACCAGATTGAACATTAACATGTATCATTTAATGAATAAAACCATAGTCTCTGAAGTATTTTACTGAAAATCCCCCAAAAATGTTTATTAGTGTTTTCAAAACCATTTTTTGCAGTATTCAGTGACAGAGTTAAACAAGGGCTGTTTGTAAAACATGCATGCCCCCCATATGGGCTGTCAGTTGTAGTGGCAGCCATTGTGTGAATACATTTTTTTGTCACTGTGATCTTGACCTTTGACCTAGTGACCTGAAAATCAATAGGGGTCATCTGCCAGTCATGATCAATGTACCTATGAAGTTTCATGATCCGAGGCCTAATTATTCTCGAGTTATCATCAGGAAACCATTTTACTGTTTCAAGTCACTGTGACCTTGACCTTTGACCTAGTGACCTAAAAATCAATAGGGGTCATCTGCCAGTCATGATCAATGTACCTATGAAGTTTTATGATCCTAGGCCTAATTATTCTTGAGTTATCATCCGGAAACCTTTTTACTGTTTCGGGTCACTGTGACCTTGACCTTTGACCTAGTGACCTGCAAATCAATAGGGGTCATCTGCCAGTCATGATCAATGTACCTATGAAGTTTCATGATCCTAGGCGTAAGCATTTTTGAGTTATCATCCGGAAACCATTTTACTGTTTTGAGGCACTGTGCCCTTGACCTTTGACCAAATGACCTGAAAATCAATAGGGGTCATCTGCCAGTCATGATCAATGTACCTATGAAGTTTCATGATCCTGGGCATAAGCATTCTTGAGTTATCATCCGGAAACCATTTTACTATTTCTAGTCACTGTGACCTTGACCTTTGACCTAGTGATCTGAAAATCAATAGGGGTCATCTGCGAGTTAAAATCAATGTACTTATGAAGTTTCATGATCCTAGGCCTAAGCGTTCTTAAGTTATCATCCTGAAACCATCTAGTGGAAGGATCAACAGACCGACGGAATGACCGACATGTGCAAAACAATATACCCCCTCTTCTTTGAAGAAGCATAATAAATATAATTATATATCTGGCAGAAAAGAGTTAACATTGTGAAAAAATGGCAAATAATAACAAGGGCTGTTTGTCATGCATGCCCCCCATATGGGCTGTCAGTTGTAGTTGCAGCCATTGTGTGAATATGTTTTTTGTCACTGTGACCTTGACCTTTGACCTAGTGACCTGATAGGGGTCATCTGCCAGTCATGATCAATGTACCTATGAAGTTTCATGATCCTGGGCGCAAGCATTCTTGAGTAATCATCCGTAAACCATTTTACTATTTCGAGTCACTGTGACCTTGACCTTTGACCTAGTGACCTTAAAATTAATAGGGGTCATCTGCCAGTCATGATAAATGTACCTATGAAGTTTCATGATCCTAGGCCTAAGCATTCTTGAGTTATCATCCGGAAACCATTTTACTATTTCGAGTCACTGTGACCTTGACCTTTGACCTGAAAATCAATAGGGGTCATCTGCCACTTACGATCAATGTACCTATGAAGTTTCATGATCCTAGGCCTAAGCGTTCTTGAGTAATCATCCGGAAACCATCTGGACCGACCGACGGACAGACATTTGCAAAACAATATACCCCCTCTTCTTCGAAGGGGGGCATAAATATGAGTGTGATCATCAAGCAATAACATGTTATCTTAAATGACAACAACTTAGGAATTACATGTATTTCATTCGATTAAAACCATGTCTTTACAATCCACAAATTCCAAGGATTGAGCCTGAATCTATTGATGTGTATAAAGACACATAAAGCAAAAATGCAGTACTGAACCCTTAGAGCAGCAGTACAAGTTGCGTGCGTTCACCTGTGCTGTGATGTTGAATTTCCAGATGTAGGCTGCATGTACTCACCTGTGCTATGATGTTGAATGTCCATATGTAGGCTGCATTTGCTCACCTGTTCTGTGATGTTGAATTTCCAGATATAGGCTGCATGTACTCACCTGTGCTGTGATGTTGAATGTCCATATTCAGGCTGCATTTGCTCACTTGTGCTGTGATGTTGAATTTCCAGATGTAGGCTGCATATACTCACCTGTGCTGTAATGTTGAATGTCCAGATGAAGGCTGCATGACCTCACCTGTGCTGTGATGTTGAATGTCCCTATGTAGGTTTCATTTGCTCACCCGTGCTGTAATGTTGAATGTCCAGATGAAAGCTGCATGAACTCACCTGTGCTGTGATGTTGAATGTCCCTATAAAGGTATCATTTGCTCACCTGTGCTGTAATGTTGAATGCTCAAATAAAGGCTGCATGTACTCACCTGTGCTGTGATGTTGAATTTCCAGATGTAGGCTGCATGAACTCACCTGTGCTGTGATGTTGAATGTCCAGATGAAGGCTGCATGATCTCACCTGTTCTGTGATGTTGAATGTTCAGATGTAGGCTGCATGTACTAACCTGTGGCAGTGCTGTGATGTTGAATGTCCCTATGTAGGTTTCATTTGCTCACCTGTGCTGTAATGGTGAATGTCCAGATGTAGGCTGCATGTACTCACCTGTGCTGTAATGTTGATGTCCAGATGAAGGCTTCATGAACTCACCTGTGCTGTGATGTTGAATGTCCCTATGTAGGTTTCATTTGCTCACCCGTGCTGTAATGTTGAATGTCCAGATGAAGGCTTCATGAACTCACCTGTGCTGTGATGTTGAATGTCTCTATGAAGGTATGATTTGCTCACCTGTGCTGTAATGTTGAATGTCCAGATGAAGGCTGTATGTACTCACCAGTGCTGTGATATTGAATTTCCAGATGTAGGCTGCATGTACTCACCTGTGCTGTGATGTTCAATGTCCATATGTAGGCTGCAGTTGCTTACCTGTGCTGTGATGTTGAATTTCCAGATATAGGCTGCATGTACTCATCTATGCTGTGATGTTGAATGTCCAGATGAAGGCTGCATGAACTCACCTGTGCTGTGATGTTGAATGTCCCTATGTAGGTTTCATTTGCTCACCCGTGCTGTGATGTTGAATGTCCAGATGAAGGCTGCATGAACTCACCTGTGCTGTGATGTTGAATGTCAAGATGTAGGCTGCATGAACTCACCTGTGCTGTGATGTTGAATGTCCAGATGAAGGCTGCATGAACTCACCTGTGCTGTGATGTTGAATGTTCAGATGTAGGCTGCATGTACTAACCTGTGGCAGTGCTGTGATGTTGAATGACCCTATGTAGGTTTCATTTGCTCACCTGTGCTGTAATGGTGAATGTCCAGATGTAGGCTGCATGTACTCACCTGTGCTGTAATGTTGAAGTCCAGATGAAGGCTTCATGAACTCACCTGTGCTGTGATGTTGAATGTCCCTATGTAGGTTTCATTTGCTCACCCGTGCTGTAATGTTGAATGTCCAGATGAAGGCTGCATGAACTCACCTGTGCTGTGATGTTGAATGTCTCTATGAAGGTATCATTTGCTCACCTGTGCTGTAATGTTGAATGTCCAGATGAAGGCTGTATGTACTCACCTGTGCTGTGATATTGAATTTCCAGATGTAGGCTGCATGTACTCACCTGTGCTGTGATGTTCAATGCCCATATGTAGGCTGCAGTTGCTCACCTGTGCTGTGATGTTGAATTTCCAGATATAGGCTGCATGTACTCATCTGTGCTGTGATGTAGAATGTTCGGATGTAGGCTGCATGAACTCATCTGTGCTGTGATGTTGAATGTTCAGATGTGGGCTGCATGTACTCACCTGTGCTGTGATGTTGAATTTCCAGTGGTAGGCTGCATGTACTCACATGTGCTGTGATGTTGAATCTTCAGATGTTGGCTGCATGAACTCACCTGTGCTGTGATGTTGAATGCCCCTATGAAGGTTTCATTTGCTCACCTGTGCTGTAATGTTGAATGTCCAGATGTAGGCTGCATGTACTCACCTGTGCTGTAATGTTGAATGTCCAGATGAGTGCTGCATGAACTCACCTGTGCTGTGATGTTGAATGTCCTTATGTAGGTTTCATTTGCTCACCCGTGCTGTAATGTTGAATGTCCAGATGAAGGCTGCATGAACTCACCTGTGCTGTGATGTTGAATGTCCCCATGAAGGTATCATTTGCTCACCTATGCTGTAATGTTGAATGCTCAGATAAAGTATGCGTGTACTCACCTTGGCTGTGATGTTGAATGTCCATATTCAGGCTGCACTTGCTCGCTTGTGCTGTGATGTTGAATTTCCAGATGTAGGCTGCATATACTCACCTGTGCTGTAATGTTGAATGTCCAGATGAAGGCTGCATGTACTCACCTGTGCTGTGATGTTGAATGTCCATATTCAGGCTGCATTTGCTCACTTGTGCTGTGATGATGAATTTCCAGATGTAGGCTGCATGTACTCACCTGTGCTGTAATGTTGAATGTCCAGATGAAGGCTGCATGTACTCACCTGTGCTGTGATGTTGAATGTCCATATTCAGGCTGCATTTGCTCACTTGTGCTGTGATGTTGAATTTCCAGATGTAGGCTGCATGACCTCACCTGTGCTGTGATGTTGAATGTCCCTATGTAGGTTTCATTTGCTCACCCGTGCTGTAATGTTGAATGTCCAGATGAAAGCTGCATGAACTCACCTGTGCTGTGATGTTGAATGTCCCTATAAAGGTATCATTTGCTCACCTGTGCTGTAATGTTGAATGCTCAAATAAAGGCTGCATGTACTCACCTGTGCTGTGATGTTGAATTTCCAGATGTAGGCTGCATGAACTCACCTTGGCTGTGATGTTGAATGTTCAGATGTAGGCTTCATGTACTTACCTGTGCTGTGATGTTGAATGTCCATATGCAGGCTGTATTTGCTCACTTGTGCTGTGATGTTGAATTTCCAGATGTAGGCTGCATATACTCACCTGTGCTGTGATGTTGAATCTTCAGAGGTGGACTGCATGTACTCACCTGTGCTGTGATGTTGAATTTCCAGATGTAGGCTGCATGTACTCACCTGTGCTGCAATGTTGAATTTCTAGATGTAGGCTGCATGAACTCACCTGTGCTGTGATGTTGAAAGTCCAGATGAAGACTGCATGTACTCACCTGTGCTGTGATGTTGAATGTCCCTATGTAGGCTTTATTTGCTCACCTGTGCTGTAATGTTGAAAGTCCAGATGAAGACTGCATGTACTCACCTGTGATGTGATGTTGAATGTCAAGATGTAGGCTGCATGAACTCACCTGTGATGTGATGTTGAATGTCAAGATGTAGGCTGCATGAACTCACCTGTGCTGTGATGTTGAATGTCAAGATGTAGGTGTCATGAACTCACCTGTGCTGTGATGTTGAATGTCCAAATGTAGGCTGCATAAACTCACCTGTGCTGTGATGTTGAATGTCCCTATGTAGGCTTTATTTGCTCACCTGTGCTGTAATGTTGAAAGTCCAGATGAAGACTGCATGTACTCACCAGTGCTGTAATGTTGAATGTCAAGATGTAGGCTGCATGAACTCACCTGTGATGTGATGTTGAATGTCAAGATGTAGGCTGCATGAACTCACCTGTGCTGTGATGTTGAATGTCAAGATGTAGGTGTCATGAACTCACCTGTGCTGTGATGTTGAATGTCCAAATGTAGGCTGCATAAACTCACCTGTGCTGTGATGTTGAATGTCCCTATGTAGGCTTTATTTGCTCACCAGTGCTGTAATGTTGAATGTCAAGATGTAGGCTGCATGAACTCACCTGTGCTGTGATGTTGAATGTCAAGATGTAGGCTACATGAACTCACCTGTTCTGTGATGTTGAATGTCAAGATGTAGGCTGCATGAACTCACCTGTGCTGTGTTGTTTAATGTCCAAATGTAGGCTGCATGAAGATACCTGTGCTGTGATGTTGAATGTCCCTAAGTAGGCTTCATTTGCTCACCTGTGCTGTAATGTTAAATGTCCAGATGTAGCTGGCATGCTTGTCCTCCTTATAGATGTTCAGATCACCCATAAGCTGTAGAGAGACCCCGTCAAGCTCCTCACAGATCTAATACAAAAAACAAGCTGTCGGGTCAAAATTTTGGCAAAATATTGGCTTTGTAAATGTCCACCAGAACAAGTACCAATACTTACAAAGGCTTTGAAAGTTCAATGTAGCTATGCAACAAGCAAAACTGACAATTATTCCAAAATATTTTTTTAACTTTGTTAATGAGCAATATTTAACTTTGGATTAAAAACAAAGTCACACAAACATGTAAAAGTAGATAAGTTGATTAACTAATGCTAGTCAGAAGATAATCCATCAGCTCAACATGTATATTTTATTGTATTTTTATATACTAGTATCATTGTAAAGTTGTATATGGCTCACATAAGGTGTCCATTTGCTAACAAAGTTTACACAAATTTGGATTTCTATAGATGTTTCATTTGAAACATGAGGTGATAAAACCGGTATTATATCATATGCGGCAAGCGTAACTCAAAACAAACCATCACAGGAACTACCCTGACCACTATGTACTCAGGCAAAGTTTTGTGATCTCAATATTGGATGCAATGACACAGCTATTCACGTAATCATGTCTTTTTCACTAATCTTTGATTTTTGAATGTGATAATTGTTTATATCATGGCATTTTCTGCAAGTTTACGATTTGCATTATTGAATATTTTTGAAATAGAATAATGGAGGCAAAATAACAGGACTGAAAAAAATACCATTATTTTTTATTGATTCCACTGTATTTGTTGAACATATAAAAGGAGAATAAAATCACACCTCAGTTTCATGACATTGAGCAATCAATAACATACCACTTTAACAGGATCAGTGGAGCTTTCAAATTTCTCAAGAAGTTCATCCATATACGAGAAGACCCGGTCCTGGCGAGCCATTTCTCGCTTCATTTGTCGCCATTGGTAACGCTCCTTCCATTCATCCAACTCATCCTGACTGTGGGCATACTGGCACAGGTTATACATGTCCAGCACGTGTGAGTAGTTGCACTTCCCTCCATTCAAGTGTCTAAAAAAAGGAAAGTAACAGTTTTCTTGTTGGGATTTCAAATTGAAAAGAGAGCAATTTACAAATTAGTGTAAACTGGTTCAGGAAAAACTTATCAGCAAGACAGCTACATATTTTTATAAATATGACCTGCGCCTGCGAAAATTGGTTTTCATGCCATATGCAGTCTTCCAGACTGATCTGCACAGTCTGATCAGGAGCTACCATGTCTGCAATAAACTTAGGCAAGGTAACCTGGTCACATACGTGGAAAGGGTAGCTCCTGACCAGACCAACAGGCTGTGGTGGAGCTACACTGGCCGCAAATGGCGTAAGATCGATTGTCACATGCCGCAACTCATACTTTGTCTTTGGTTACACACAGACGAAAAATAAGCTTCTACAAATGGATATAGAATTCAATTTTTAATTTAATTAATTAATACTCCAAAACCTGTAATTTTGATGTCGTAATATTTATTTTCATTAACTAAACAGTTGAAATTAATTTTCACAACTTTTATATTAACTTCGATTCAGTTTATAAAAACTATTATTTGTCTCATGCAAAAAAATGACCCTAACTAGAAATGATAATGCTTTTGGTACTGTCACAAACGTGATAATTACCTCCACAATTGATTTGTAAACTATGTTCCTGGCCATATAAATTTGGAATGTGTGGATAGGAAGGCGAGCAGTAAAGTCTTGCACATCTAGCCTTCATGGTGGTGATATACTTTAATTTCAAGTGAGCAATGTGAAAGTGGTTTGATCCACAAACTTTTTCGCAATGACTGTTGGGCCCACAAACCCACAGACCAAACGAGAGAAAATACATCTATATAAGTATATTTAAAGTAAACTTACTGTGGACAGAGTTCAAAGTACTTTCCAAGGGTCCATGGTGGCTGCCTGAAGTTCCAGTGCTGCTCTCTGTCGGAGTTCACGTTAAATGTGTGCTTATCAGACACGCAATGCTCATCCCACTGTTTCTGGCTGTTACACGACACGGCACAGTAGTTGCAGTAGTATGTGTGCTTGCTGGGCATGGGCATGGCGGGCCTAACAGGGGCCGTGTTGGGACCCACACTCACTACAGACTGACCACTGATCTTTGTCTTGGCAGACTCCGCACGAATCTTCTGTGCCTCTTTGCTGACCTTGGAGAGTTCTTGTACAGTACGCACTGAATTTGTTAGATGAAAAAGAATTAGTTTTGAAAAGTCTGGTGTTCAAACTCTCTTCAGGACATTTTTTCATTTACAATTTGAGGAGATAATATGTAATCTTAAAATGCTTCATTCTTAACTAAAATCTGTGTTCTAATTGTATGTTTAATCTCAACTGACATCTTTCTATGGAAAATAATTATAGTATATGTATATTAATGAAGTCATTATTACATTCACTGTATTTGAACATCAGATACTTGAAACAAATTTAGGAAAATGAGCCGTGAACAAATCTATAAATCTAACAAATCTCATTTACAATTAAATGTAATTCTAAACATCACACCATACAATGCCCCCAACTCACAGTTGTTCATGCACATGAACTTCCAAGCCTCCAGCTCATCGTTGCTATGGGCAAACTGGCATGGCTGGCTGCCCTGGTACTGGCACTTTCGACCCTCACTGATAGACTTGCACACCAGGAAGTTCAGGCCCTGTGGGATCTTGTTGGGCAGGGGCCGTAACTCTTTCATTGACGGGCTCAGCAGGTAGATAATGTTGCAGCTCCAGTTCCCATGGCCCTTGAGGCAGCGATCCTTGCCCGCCTCCTGTTGTGTCTTCTGTCCATTTTTCCAACAACTTTGGCAGACTTCAATAACAATGACCTGGCAAAGGCCCGTCCGTCACTTTCACCGAATATGTCTGTTATAATGAAACAAGAGCTGTCAGAGGACAGCGCGCTCGACTATTCAAGTGCTTGACAGTATAACGTAAGCCATCATGGGGAAATTGTTCATATTCAATAATTTATTAGACAATCTTTCAAAAATAAAAGAATGAAAAAAGATATAAAAAAAAAAATTGTTTGGGTGGGGGGGGGGGGGGTTGAGAGGGGGTATCATGTGGGGTGTGGTCATTAATAAGAAGATATTTCAAAAATAAAAAAGGGGGGTAGGGGCGGGAGTAGGGGGGGGGGTGAGAGGAGGGTATAATGTGGGGTGGGGTAATTTATTAGATGTAAAAAAAAATTGGGGGTGGTGGGGGGTAGGGGGTGAGAGGGGGTATAATGTGGGGTGGGGTAATTTATAAGATGATGTTTACCAAAAAATAAAAAAAAATACGGGGGGGGCGGGGGGGGGGGGGGGGGGGGGGGGGGGGGGGGGGGGGGGGGCGGGGGGGGGGGGGGGAGGTTGGGGGGGGGGGGGGAAGGGATTCTGGGTAGGGGCGTGAGGTATTGTTTGGGTTGAATCCATTGTGGTATTTGGGTAAGTGTTGTTTTGTTTTGTCAAAGTGATAATAAAATGTGATCATAAATTAAGAAGTTATGGCAATTTAAGCAAAATGTTCAATTATCTAAGTGTAAAAGGGGTCATAATTATGTCAAAATGCTTGATACAGTGGTCTGCTCTTGTTTATAGGTTGGGGTCATGTAGGTAAACAAGTATGCAAAATATAAAAGCAATATGTCAAAGGATATAGGAAATATTTGGGGTAGTACGCAAAGTTTAACATAGATTTATCAATAATATGCATATTCTAAGTATAAAAGGGGCAATAATCCTGTCAAAACGCTGGATACAGTTGTATGCTCTTGTTTATAGGTTGGGGTCATGATGGTGAACAAGTATGCAAAATATGAAAGCAATATGTCAAGGGACAATGAAAATAATTGGGGTAGTACGAAAACTTTAACATTTGCACGCTAACGTAAACAGCACGGAAACGCCGACGCCGGGGTGAGTAGGATAGCTCCACTATATATATATTTCATATATAATAGTCGAGCTAAAAATGGAAATTTATCAACTATTGCATGGGCAATGTTTCACTTAATGTGTTATCTTAAATCTTTTCTTAACTATTCAATTGTGTGAAATTGTTATTTTAAATATTGATATATCCATCTAGATCTTTTGAAAATACATCTTCTTTGGGTGCTAAAACAGGTAAAAGTTCATGATTTGTCAGTGCACATGCTTTATTGGCTAATTTGATAGTTGTTGCTTTCAGTCATATGCAGTGAAACTAAATTGATTACAACAAGAGCTGTCACCATAGGATGACTTATGCCCCCTATAAATGCTTGATAGAAGTTATGAGCTTTTTTCGAAACCTAAACGCAGATTTCATAACCTAAACGCGGACCCGAAGTTCAAGGTCAAAGGGGTCAAAATTTTTGTGCGTATGGAAAAGCCTTGTCCATATATACATGCACACCAAATATGAAGGTTATATCTCAAGGGACAGAGAAGTTATGAGCATTTTTCGAAACCTAAATGCAGATTTCGAAACCTAAATGGGGACCCTAAGTTCAAGGGCAAGGTCACAGGGGTAAAAAAATTTGTGCGTATGGAAAGGCCTTGTCCATATACACATGCATACCAAATATGAAGGTTATATCTCAAGGGACATAGAAGTTATGAGCATTTTTCAAAACCTAAACGCAAAGTGTGACGGAAAGACGGACAGACAGACGGACAGACAGACAGTCCGATCACTATATGCCCCCTTTTCTTCGAAAGGGGGCATAAAAATGAGGGTGTTGTAGAAAGTGGAAATGGGCTGTATAAGGCATCAATATACTTTTTTGAAAAGTAAAAATCAATATGCATATAACATAGTACTGAGCACATTACAGATGAATTAATATAAGAAGTATACTGCATTACTTTTCAACACCTTGTACAGAATAAATATTCCCTGTTGAGAAGGGTTAAAAGTAAGATCATGTCTACCGAAGACTTCATCATCAAGATTGTCATTAGATCCGCAAGATAATCCATTAAAAATTTATAAAATCTTAGAAGAATGCATTTCACTTAAACATTCATACAATGAGACATAGCCTGCCTTACATGCGTTGGTGACTGGTTTGACTTGCTCTCTGTTGAAGTGGCTTGTACCCAGGAAGTCTGTATGGGCACTGCAGATTTCAACGGTGCCGACTTGGCTGCTGAAAAAGCCTGCTTAGACTGTGTCACGATATCTTCTCGACTGATATTACAGTCCCTTTCCACCATCCAGATATCCCGTTCCACAACACTGTGAGCAAATTTGCATGTGGCATTTACTATCCGGCGACAAAAGTGTAGCCATTTGCAGATTTTGAAAAATGCGGACTTGTGAATGAACCTTCGAGGGTTCACAGGGGTTATCTTTTGACCCTGTCCCATGTGAGCTAGGATCTTGAAATCCTTCCACGGGTGGGGCTCCTTTCCGTTACATTTTTTGCCATCTGGGGCACAACTAGAAATCTGGGGAGGAGTGCTGTAGTAACAGTTTCTGCATATAAAGTCAAAGTATCCCCCATGTTTGATTTGACATTCCCGAAGAGTGTAGCCTTTCCCTTCTTTGTACTTCTTGATCTGTACAAGATATTCTACCACATCAAACTTCCCATCTTTCTCTAGTGTCCATAATCTCTTTTCCACTTCATTGTGGGCAAAACTGCAAACCTCCTCACTATACTTACAAAACTTGGGATTATTATATTTCACGCTATTACACAGAATATATTGTCCCGGAAACTCCCTATGGTTCTTTCTCTCTCGAATTCTCAACCACGGACTTTTACCATCTTTAGACTTCATCGCAAGCATCGTTTCCTCACATTTATGCACTAGGTCTTCCTGATATTCGTACACCCCTGGATATTTAGACGGCTTAAAACAGAACTGGCACGCAGTAACGGCCCTGTGAGTATCAGAGAGCGGATTCTCCAGTTGTTTCTTGCCTGATTCAGGCTCAGGCTGCTGGGGCTGCTCAGGCTCGTCTTCCTCCATTGCGCGTGGAATGTCCCTGGTCCAGTTGTTTGGAGGTGGCGGCTGTTGTTGCTGAAACTGCGGCTGATTGAAGAATGTTGGTGGTGGTTGAGAAAATTGGCCTGAAAATAAGACATTCTGCCTCACTTGTTGGAGAAGTCATGAAAACGAATGTTCAGAGCATATCTCAAGAACAATATTCATTGCATGAAACAATAAGACTTCTAGAGCTCTCAACAAGACTGCATAAGCTTTTTCTTATATTTGGCCTAGTGACGTAGTTTTAGACCCCACATAACCTAGATTCAAAATCATCTGAGATATCACTTGGAAAAGTTTCTCACCAAGCTTCAAGAAGCTAGAGAAAAGATGCGGCCTCAATAGTGTTCACAGGTTTTCCTAAAATTTTACCGCGTGACCTAGATTTTAATCCCATATGACAGAGTTTAGAACTAAACCCAGATATCATTGCAAAAAATGTTCTCATTAAGTTCAATAAAGATTGAGCAATAAATGTGGCATTTAGAGTGCTCACATGCTTTTTATCTTGTCTAACTTAGCAACCAAGCTTGTGACCCCAACTATATTTCTGAATAATTTTCATGAAGACTGAGCAATAAATATGGTCTCTAGACTGTTAAAAGGCAACACTAAGCCTTTACTTTGACCTATAAACTTAAGTGTTTGATCCAAGGTTTGGCAAAAATATTGTTGTGACAAATGTTATGATTGAGTTTTATGATTAGTTGGCAATAAATGTGGCCTCTGTAGTGGGTTTAGTAGACTTCTTTATTTTGACATTTCAACCTAGTTTGTAAACAAGCTTGACCCAATTTCAAACTTACTAAAATATCTCTGGAACAAATGTTCTCACTAAGTAGTATGATGATTGGGCAATAAAGGTAATGTTGAAGACGCAACACAAAAGACAAACAACTGACAGAAGGTGACACAAAAAGTCATTAATAAGCTTGTTTTGCTCAAATGAGCTAAAACTTTGTAATCAATTATAAGTTATACTTAGTAGTAAAGAAAGTTTTTGTTTCAGTTAAACTGTTACCATTCTATTTCATTCGTTTAAGTGTATGAATATTATTACAAAATCAGTAATCAACATATTTTTATGTCCACGAAACTGTTATTATTTTTAAAAAATGACAAATTTTTTGCACAATAATATAAATAATTTTTAAGTAAACGTCGATGCAAAAATACATATTCCATTTCATAAATCATGAGAAGTTTAAATAATCATTTATCAAGTAGAAGAAAACAGAATCCTCCAAATATGTACAAACACAATGTTGGGATGGAATATATGAGGGAGTGATTTAATGTACAGTTATATGTAACAAAAATATTCAAAAAGGGTTTTAAGAAAAAGCAAACCTGGCGAGAACAGCTGAGGCTGATACGGTAACTGTGGACGTTGTGGCTGGTTGGTAAACACAGGCTGACCCATTTGAGGGGGTGGGAACCTACAGATATAATGGATACAAGGACACAATAAAATACAGATTATGACCATGAATGTTCATGTCAGATAATAATAGCGGAAGCTTTGACAATAACATTACAGTTATGTTGTAGAACTATGGCAGGCCATTACTTACGTACAACAAAATATGCAGCTATACAGTAAAGTGTTGTATTATTACACATAAATTATTCAACATGTTTGTTCTATTAATAATAACAACAAACAGTAAACAGGAGGGCCAAGACGACCCTATATCGCTAACCTGTGAATGGCACATGGTCAGTTTTGAAACCCAGGGGCATGATTGGAACAATAATTGCAGTGGACGACAATGTGATGAGAGTCATGAGACATTCCAAATATCAAAGCTGTGTGATACAGAACAGTTTGATAAGGTATTATGCTATATGTGTCAATATACTGCATGTAATCTTCCAACATACACAATTTCTCAATAATACCCCCATTAAAAGTCAAGCTATTAAGCGTAACAATGACCTCCATTTTGACATAATTGGTCCCAAATGGAATCACAAAATACACGAGAGTTCAATTCAAGTTATTGTGAACAAATAGTTTTTAGGTCCTTGATCCTTACCCGACTGGCCCCAAATCAACTACAATGCTATTTAAGTAACCTACTTACAAATGTGTTAATCTATACCGCCATACACAATTCCAAGCTAGGTCTCCAGGCTAGCGTGCAATAGCTTAAGTATCATCAAGATTGGTTAATGGAAACTAAAGTTATTGTCAGGAAACAATGTGTTTGCTGATTTTTTATTTTTAGTAACAGTGACTTTGACCTTAATCCAACTTTCTCAGAACAATATCGCAATGCAAATTCAAGATATTGAGAGGAAAATGTTTTTGTATTTTACCACAGTGACCTTGACCTCACATTACCAAAGAAATTCCACGAGAGGTCACCATACCAACTTGCTATATCCAAAATTTCATCAAGATAATTTTGGTAAATGCTAATAATTGTCTGGAAACCATGTGTTTGATGCTGCTAACCCACCATAACTCAATCTAATAACCAGGATTTGTAACTTCTTTGGAAACCCTTTAAAAAATATTCCATCCACACATTTTGAGACAGGACCATTTTTGACTCTAGGGGCATGATTTGAAAATTTAGTAGAGGATTGAGGTAACAAGTCAAATCCTACAACTCTTTACTTGTTGTATAAGAGTAGATTTAAAGTTATTTTACTATATTTGTCAATATAAAAAGGCCCTAGGCTGCTCTCTGGAAACCCGTAGGAACCGAACATTCTTATGAAGGTTTATTAGAATCTTCCAGTTGGTTTAAAACATATAGTTTAAATACGAAGTTTAAACACGAAATGAAAGGGAAAAAGGCGATCAAAAACACTAAGCCTGTGCACATTGTACACAAACTACTCAATAACAATTGAGATGAATAACATTCTATGCCTTAATCTAAACAAAGAAACTATTAGCCTATACACCCATTTCTTTATCAACACAATCATTTTTACTTATCTAGCAAAATCGTCAAAGTAATTCAACACACAGATAAATTAATAGTCAGTAACGTTATTCGCCAGATATACGTCAATATCGGCACCACAAACCTCAGTTGGTTTAAATTTCTTGGCCAACTGACGAATTTACTGGATTTTTCAAATTTTTCTTCAGACTCTAAATTACGTTAACGCGAGGGCCCCACCTCATCATAATCGTCCATTTCTTCGTGACAAAATAATCCCCACAGTCATAATTGCAATTTTTAATTGCATCTAATCTGTTTATAAGAGCCGTCTGCGACTGTTAGATGTTTTTCAAACATTCCATAATGATGTTATTATTGAGATGTTAGATGTTTTTCAAACATTCCATAATGATGTTATTATTGAGATCATTGTTTATGTTAGGTGGTGTATCCAACACAGTAGACGTTTTCTTTTCCGGGGCTTTCCCCTTAGAAGCTGCTTTTTTCTCCGGTTTGCTACGAGAACCGCTCTTAATATTACCGTCCGCCATATTTGGCAATTCAACAATGTTCGCACCACATGCAAACTAATTTGGACTTTTACGCCGCAACTGCGTTTATACCTTCCAATATGATTGTATATTTATTTCAAACAAGGGACAAAATTGTCACAAAACCAGGTTTTCAGTTGAAAAAAAGTCTGATAAAGGGAGACAATTCAAAATGTGTATTGTTAACCCCCTTGTGTAAAATTGACCTTGATTTCAATTTGAAAACAATATGGGCTGTCAGTTGTAGGGGAATCAATTGTATGAATACGTTTTTTGTCACTGTGACCTTGACCTTTGACCTAGTGACCTGAAAATCAATAGGGGTCATCTGCCAGTCATGATCAATGTACCTATGAAGTTTCATGATCCTAGGCCAAATTATTCTTTAGTTATCATCCAGAAACCATTTTACTGTTTCGAGTCACTGTGACCTTGACCTTTGACCTAGTGACCTGAAAATTGATATGGGTCATCTGCCAGTCATGATCAATGTACTTATGAAGTTTCATGATCCTAGGCGTAAGCATTCTTGAGTTATCATCCGGAAACCATTTTATTATTTCAAGTCTCTGTGACCTTGACCTTTGACCTAGTGACCTGAAAATGGATAGGGGTCATCTGCCAGTCATGATGAATGTTCCTATGAAGTTTCATGATCCTAGGCCTAAGCGTTCTTGAGTTATCATCCGGAAACCATTTTACTATTTCAAGTCACTGTGACCTTGACCTTTGACCTAGTGACCTAAAAATCAATAGGGTTCATCTGCCAGTCATGATCAATGTTCCTATGAAGTTTCATGATCCTAGGCCTAAGCGTTCTTGAGTTATCATCCTTTCATAGTTACATAGTTGTTTCAAAATCAATCTATTTTTAGTTGTGGCGACTTTGACCTTGGAGATATTGGCATAATTCTTTCATGCGATACATCCTCCAGTAATGGTGAACAAATGTGCCAATTGATTTTAAAATGTCACAATGAATGACATAGTAATGGCCCAGACAAGCTCATTTATGGCAATTTTTTACCGTCAAACTCAAATTATGACCTTGACCTTGGAGATATCGACATGTTTCTTTCGTACGACATACCATCTTATGATGGTGAACAAATGTGCCAAATGATTTTAAAATGTCACAATGAATGACATAGTAATGGCCCAGACAAGATCATTTATGGCCATTTTTGACCTTCAAACTCAAATTATGACCTTGACATTGGAGATATCGACATGATTCTTTCGAACGACACACCGTCTAATGATGGTGAACAAATGTGCTAAATGATTTTAAAATCTAACAATGAACGACAAAGTTATGGCCCGGACAAGCTCATTTATGGCCATTTTCGACCTTCAAACTCAAATTGTGACCTTGACCTTGGAGATATCGACGTAATTCTTTCGCGCGACACACCGTCTAATGATGGTGAACAAATGTGCCAAATGATTTTAAAATCTGACAATGAACAACAGAGTTATGGCCCGGTCAAGCTTGTTCGGCCCGCCCGCCCACCGATATTCGCCAATCTAATAACCAGTTTTTTTCTTCAAAAACCTGGTTAAAAACACAACGAATTATCACAAAATACATCGACAATTTTCAAAAAATTATCAAATTCACTTTGCGAATAGCGGAAGCACACTGCCTAGCAGATGTACTACATGTATCTCAGTTAACTACTATATTTGTTCTGATTGACGAAATAAAATTCTATTCTTCACATTGCCATAAAAAATCATAATTCAGTAATTCAGCCTTACCTTGTTAGGGCAGCTGTTTGTGGGGTTCCAATGGCTGTCTTAGCCCCCTGAGTTGGACGGACATTTGGGGCTTTGCCAACAGAAGGTCCAGTAGTGTGGCCAACGTTGGGTCCAGGAGTGGGACCTGGGTTGGAGCCACCGTTGAAGCTGTGACCAGGGGTGGTGCCAACACTTGAGGCAAAACCAGGGATAGCGCCAAGGCCAGGGGTTGAGCCAAGGCCAGGGGTAGTGCCAAGGCCAGGGTTCGAGCCAAGGCCAAGGGTCGAGCTAAGGCCAGGGGTCGAGCCAAGGCCAGGGGTCGGGCCTAGACCAAGGGTGGGTCCTGGTTGCTGAGTGTGGAAACTGGGGAAGTTCTCAAGAGTTGGCTTGCTGGGTGTGTCCTCAGGGTAGTTCAGCCCAGGAATGTACTGTGTCTTCGGGCGAGCCACTGACACTGACAGGCCACTGTTATCATCTAGAAACATTCAGAAATGCTCATTTGTGTATGTGGGTATTGAGTTCGGGTTCAAAACAGGATCTCCATTATGTCCATTATGCATTTAACACAAAAAGAATGCATCTGTTGGTATTTCATTTTGAATATTCACTTTTTCATTCAATAGAATGATCTCAAATTATTATGATTGATATTTAAACTCTAAACTTCCTGACGTACGAGACACTCATTTAACATTAAAACAAGAGATGTGTTCGTCAGAAACACAATGCCCCCTACTGCGCCACTTTGAAATAAAATTTCTATTCATCTTTTGGCAGGTATAGAAATCATCTACCTTTAACGCTTATTACTTCTCTTGAATTTTGTCCAATCCAACCAGGGGGGGGGGGTCATCATGAGTTCATCATGTATCTATGTAATTAACCCTACCATTCACAAATTAGTACAGGAAAGAAATGATAATTTTGTCATTAAAAAAAAACCTTTGACAAATCAATCATTTGAGTTATAAATAATCAAAATAACAAATATGTACAGTAACTGTGAAAAGAACTTAAATTCTTGGTAAGGAAATATATAATCTGAGATTTATAATTACACATGCATGCCAAATATCAAGTTGCTATGTTCAATATTGAATAATTATCTCCCTTTAAAGCTTATTACTTCCCTTGGATTTGTATTTTTGACCTTAGACCTTGAAGCATGACCTTGACCTTTTACCACAATGTGTTTGTCAGAAACACAATGCCGCCTACTGCGCCGCTTTGATTTATTTAACATAAATATATAATTTGGCAGGTCAGATAATTATGTCCCTTTAAAGCTTATTACTTCCCTTGGATTTGTTTTTTCTACCCAGTGACTAAGTTTTTGACCCGGCATGACCCATATTCATTCGTGACCTAGATATTGTCTAGATACAACTGACCTAGTTTTGTAAAGATCATAAAAACTATTTGAATTAGAGAGCGGACATGAAAAGTGTGACAGACGGACAGTGTGAAAACTATATACCCCCTTTTCTGCGAAAGGGGGCATAAAGAGTGCTTCCTAGTTGATAATAAATGAAACTAAAATATTAAAGGATCAATCAATAATTGAACTTTTTATCAATGTTTAAAAAACACCCACTTGTTTTTATCAATCAATTTTTTTTTAGATAAACATTATTTTAACATTCAATTTAAGCAATTCTTATCAACAATACATACTGACTTCTTACAAAGTTTCATCAGGTTATTCTATGCAAACTAAAGTTATTGATAAGTTATAACAAATATCATCTTACAATCCAGTACATACGGAATTCCAATCTGACACTGGATTACGAATATCGCCAAATAATAATTGTTTATATCTACTGTGTACAAAATACATGTTAAATTAAACTTACAAATCTTGTGTGTCTTGCAATCTGTAATAAAAGTGTTGATAGAAAAGTTCCCATCTCTATCCAGGGACCACAGCCTCAGCTCAACCTGTGTGTGAGGAAAAGTACACTTCTCTTCGGACACCTTGCAAGGCTTGTTCTGATTAAACTGAGTGCACACTTTGTACGTTCCGTAATGACCCTTTAAATCTGGCCTGCTCCTGATTTTCACCCAATTTAAGCCAGATACATCCCTCTTCTTCACTATCAGCACATCCCTGGCACACTGATGATTGGTGCTTATGTATTGAAAGGCCTTAACACCCTCGCCGTTCTTAACGAAGCATCGGTTACACGCCATTTTGAAATCATAGGTGTCGGCTATGGGGAACACTATCTGCTGGCCCTGGGGTGGAGGCTGGAGAGGGAGTGGAGCTCGTTGTGTTTGAGGTCGAGGTCAAGGTGGCTGCACTTTTAACAGGGCTCTGTGATGAACGGGAGGTGCGCCGAGACGACTTACCGCTGGTTCTGCCATCCTCCTGGCGAGCTACTGTAAGAGCAAGAAATATGAGTTAGTGATCGCTACATTTCCTTTGAAAACTATCTGGATAAGTTGTTCATACTTTCATGGCTACTAAAGCCTATTGCAGGCAAATTAAGCTATTAGCTGTTAACTTTAGTATTAAGTAATGTATGTAAGTTAAATGATAAAATTTTAAAATCTGCATTAAATTTTGACAAACAAGTACGCTAAAATTATATTTAAATTTTGTATAATCATTTTACTTGTTCTATTACTTTCATCTAGGTCTTAACTTATAAGTGCTTATGTTTTACAACTGGCCATTAAACATTTTAGAAACCAAATTCTGTTGAACAATAAGACAGGAAGAGTAAATGATGGTAAGCTTTGGGATTTTAAGCAAACGCAACACTGTTCACAGCATGAAAGTGTTGTTTTTGGAAATTATCTAGCTCTTGCTTTATAAATACCTAAATACATCATCAATCAAACCTCGTGATAAGTCAGCGAAGTGTTTGTAAATTTAAAATGAGAAATCTTTTAACATTCAATTAGTCAAATGTATAACTTTACATAATTATATAATAATTAATGGTCTAGAAAATGTGCATGTTTTCATAAGCACTGACATAAATAAAATAAGTTAATTATTTCAATTATATAATAAACAGATATAACAACCGTGATTCACTTTACTATGCATCAAGTGTATAAAAAAAAATTAAATACCAAAATGGAGGACAAAGGTATTCTTATTAAAAAAAATGGGCAAAACAGACCCAAAATCAGCCATCTTTTAACTAGTGTGTAATTGGTTGATCAGGTGACTCATTGATCAGTATCACACATTGATATCTTCTACATTTCAATCAAACGCTAACCTGCAGGAGTTCCAACCGACGGGGAGAAGTTATCCAGACCCATCGCCGGAGTGGCAGCCTACGAGCAAACCATTACAAGAATAATTAATTATTTTACTATGAGCCTTTATATAGCACGCACATAATATTGTAGAATAATTTATACTTTCCTGGAATTATTATGAAAATATCAGTTATTTAAAAGTGGTAAAAAACTGTTTCCAAAAAAGTGACAAAACACTAATTTACATTGAAATGACAGCATTATTATAAAGTCATGACATTTCATGATATAAGCAGGCGGTTTTAGCAACGCTTTATTTTCTTATAATGTTGACAGAGCACTCAAAATTTTTACAAGCCCTTGCAAGCTATAATCTGAATGTAGTTTGCATTCTGCTAAAAAAACAATCCAAATATTAATGATCTAATCAGATGTTTGAACTAAGCCCGACTCTAACAGGTTTGTGAAACAAATGGGTTAATCCACAACTAAATCCAGTTAGGTCCAGATTTCTGCGCCTTATTGCATATCACATTCCATTTGTGTAGTGCAACAAACATTGCAACCCTTGAAAACCTCCTCCCTCCGACTTTGAATGTGCCAATCTATTTCAGAGTCTTATTAGCCAATCAGCGCTCAGGCAGTACAGGCTTTCCACATGGAGGTGTATACAATAATTGCACATGTAACAGATCAATACTGACCTATCTAAAGATTTGTAGCGCAGTAGGTACAGCATAAACAATATGTTTTAATGCAGAAAAAAGGTTTACCATATTATGTAAAACAGAGGTGTCAATTGGCCAAAATCTAAAATCCTGAAAATAGGCCTATCGTTTTGGGGCCAGAGCAAATCAAAGTACTGGCAGTACTGGTGTGACGATGCCTTTGAAGAGGATGGATATAAAACATCAATTTAAGTTTATCTATATCACCACAATTGTGTATGTTGATACTGAACATTTGGGTACGATAAAAAATTTGGGTACAAAAATTTTGGGTACGAAAAAAAATTTGGTACGAAAAAAATTTGCGTACGACATTCTATACATAGATGGTGACGTCACTACGTTATTGTCACCTCTATACTAAGACGCATCACATTCCCCTTGTTTGGGGAATTATGCTTCCGCAAAAGTAGTTCTGCGTAGGAATGAAAATGTTAATAATGAAAGAAAAGTCGTTTTTTATTGGATGTTAAAAACGGAATGTTGTTTAAAGAAATATTATTTAATTATGTTTAAATGTGATTTTGCATCTTTATTGAGACGGATAGCGATAATCAGAAGCACGATTACCTGATCTACTTTCGCTTTCACTTTTCATTCGTAAAAGAAGTGCTACCCACAATTCCTTTTGCGTTAGTACACAGGTCAGTAAGACCGGTGTGTACACAATAAGCGTACGAAACATTTTTGGTACGAAAAAAAGTTTAGGGGTACGGGGAAATAGTACCGTGGGTAACTTGACCCATTGAGCGAAACTGGGAGGCGGGTCACATTCTTGTTCATAAAGTGTGGCAATACATTCATGATGATTCTCGAAAGTAGGTATGAGCACATAGCCGGACCATGTGAGCTCAATCGTATGAGCACTTGACTATCCGAGTTCGCCCACGAACATATTGATAAGTTAACTAATAGCGAAATGGCCTTATACATGTATATGCTGAAATCTAACAATCGAACGAAATATCAAACATGGTATGTACACTTAGGTGGTTGTGTAATTTCTGTTAGAATATCGTATTCAATATGTAAATTTTAAATGATTGTGCCCGCACTTGAGTTTGTTGCCTTGTTTGAGTCTATACGCGCCTAGGCTGCACCCGGTGTGTATATTTGTGTTTTTCCAAGGTAATGAGTTACCTCCGCGCTGAGGCTGCATTATGTTGGGACCCAGAGTGTGTCCAGCACTCCTACCTAATAAGATTAGATTGACGACAGTTGGGACGAATTTTGAATGATAGCTGCAATTTCCAGCTATTTGTTTTGTACTGAAATACTTGTTAATTTTTTATATGGTCAAATGCTGTGGGGGGGGGGGTGAGATTTTCCGGAAAAAAACAACTGTCAGGAATGTTGACCACAAAACATACAAAATATAACATTGCGCCGGGAGCGGGAATCGAACCGGTGTCGTAAAGGTGCAAAAGCGAACGTCCTTACCACTGCGCTATCGGTACGGACCATTACGCAAACAAATGTTGTTTCATCTATATAAATCATAGCAGTGCGGCGTTTACAATTAGCAGGTTCGAAATCGCTCGCATTCTTTAGTTTTGTGATCACGTAAAAAGTTAATTTTACATGTGTTTATTCGCAATTTATTTACCAAATCGAGAACAAATATCATATAAAATAGAGAAAATATATAGTTGTTTCATTGGTCCATAAAAATAAAATGGATGTAAAATTACTAATTTGAAATTAACGTTCTGATACACTTATTGAATCTGTTTCCCCAGGATATGCTGTTCTATTAATATTTACCTTTATCAACACGAACGACAACTCTGCTAGGAAAATGTTATCAATGAAAATCAACGAGCAATCTCCTACGCAGTGGCGAATGCCTAGGGAAGTAACTGAAAAATCGAGTTATCTCAATCGGACTGGCTCGGTCTTTTACATAAGTCGCCATTGTTAAGGATTTTTTTACTGGTTATCAAACCTTGGACGCTGCTGTTCCAGCATCGTCAAAAAGGGATTAATAATTCATGAAACTTTGTTTACTATTGTATATAACTTTGTAAACAATATGTCAAAGTAAAATAATTTGTGTTTAAGATGACATTTTGTGACAATAATCTTAAAATTCCAGAAAAAAATCCTCTGATTTATATCAAAATCAAAATTGGTCCTTAAGGGCCAAAATATTGATTTCAGGAATAATCCTGAACTTTGACGCCCCTGGTAAAAGAACACTACAAATTTTGTAACGAAAAATAAAGATCTCAATAGTATTAGAGCCCAAGCGAGTCCCTCGCAATGAATACATGAAGTATAATTGTTGCACGCTTTAAATCAGGACAAAGTTTAAGTATTTACATGAAAGTTCCGTGCCACCTTGAGGTTGTGCCTGCAAAAATTCCTGGGAAAATGCCCAAATAGTGACCTTGCCTCCACTGATACAAAAATTTGATTCAATAATAGGTCTGCATGTCAGCTACCTGTACAAAAAATTCCAATACAACACTCAAGGTATTCTGTGGATATATAGTTAATTTTTTAAACAATTATCTTGACCCTGACTGACGCCCAGATGTGATCCGAAGCTAAGTCTGCATGTAAGTTACCTACACACAAAATTTCAGTGCAAACTTAAGTTATTGAGCGTTAGCCATCTTTCTATATTTTACTAACAGTGAACTTGAACTTGACCCATCTCCAGCTAGATTTTCATGCAAGCTACCTATCTGCAAAGTAAAACTTGATGAATGTTATGTAAGGACTTGCAACGTAGAAAGCATCATCATGCAAATTGTGACAATTTCAAACTCAAATACTGAGAATTGTGACACAATTGTACTGTATGTTTTAATTCCTGAATTGCTTATATTTTGTGAATATATCCAATGTGCTTTATTTGAGGGCTGGGGAGGGAGAGAGGGTTCCTCTGTATTACCTTTATGCTTGTCTCCACGTCATCATCGTCATGTGGGAAGCTCCAGGGGCTCGTCTCCTCATCTTCAGGTGGTGGGTTGATAGACCAGCTGCCCAAACCAGACTGGCCTTTGAATGATTCTTCCTTACGTACATCTGCAACAATGGGCAAATATGTGATTTCGTAAACACTGTGTGATTTTGAAACTGTAATATCATAAAAATTACAAACATTTTTTGTAATTCAAAATTACAAATCCAAAACAAATTATTGATTGCGTTATAGGTTATGCCATGATAAAATAGTACATTGATATGTCTTGTTATTCAACATTATCATTTGAACAAAGTAGTTAATTTGTCTCTTTCTGATTCTTTTCGATACCTGTTTGGCACTGAAAGTTTATAAGACTTTTGTTTATTGAAGCTTTCCAAACAAGAAACCGTCCGAGACGGGTGATGCTCCCCAAAGGTTTTTTTTCCACAATATTGCACTATATATTCAGATAAAAGGAAACGTCTTGAGGGCACAGTAGTTGGGGGGACAAGAATTTTTTTATATAAAATTTCACAGGGCCATAACTCTGTGAAAAATCATCCAACCAGAACCCGCTGATAATATGCACATCTCCTCTTGGTAGTGAAGCTTCCCATAAAGTTTCATTGAATTCCGGTCATTAGTTGCTGAGAAATAGCCCGGCCAAGAATTGCACTATATGTACAGTTAATGGAAAATTTCAAAGGGCCATAACACTGTAAAAAATTATCCAACCAGAACCCGCTGATAATATGCACATCTCCTTTTGGTAGTGAAGCTTTCCATAAAGTTTCATTGAATTCCGGTCATTAGTTGCTGAGAAATAGCCCGGACAAAAATTGTGCACGGACGGACACACAGACGGACACACGGACGGTCTGACAGACGAAGCGGCGACTATATGCTCCCCCCAAAATTTTTCGGGGCAAAACAAAAACAATCAATATGACTGTGACTTCGTTACAAATAAATTTCAAACGCTCTTACTTTTTTCACCACACTATTTTACATAACAAAACACCAAATCCACTAAACAAGGTGTGAGTCCTTAACCGAAGAGCAGAACAGAGACCTTAGCTCAAGAGTAGATTAGAGACCTTAGCCCAAGAGTAGATTTGAGACATTAGCCCAAGAGTAGATTTAAGATCTTAGCCCAAGAGCAGAACAGAGACCTTAGCTAATGAGTAGATTAGAGACTTTAGCCCAAGAGTAGATCTGAGACCTTAGCCCAAGAGTAGATTTGAGACCTTAGCCCCAGAGTAGATTAGAAATCTTAGCCCAAGAACGAAACAAAGACCTTAGCTCAAGAGTAGATTAGATCCCTTAGCCCAGGAGTAGATTCGAGACCTTAGCCCAAGAGTAGATTTGAGACATTAGCCCAAGAGTAGATTTAAGATCTTAGCCCAAGAGCAGAACAGAGACCTTAGCTCATGAGTAGATTAGAGACTTTAGCCCAAGAGTAGATCTGTGACCTTAGCCCAAGAGTAGATTTGAGACCTTAGCCCCAGAGTAGACTAGAAATCTTAGCCCAAGAAGGAAACAGAGACCTTAGCTCAAGAGTAGATTAGATCCCTTAGCCCAGGAGTAGATTCGAGACCTTAGCCCAAGAGTAGATTTGATACCTTACCCCAAGAGTAGATTAGAGACCTTAGCCCAAGAGTAGATTAGAGACCTTAGCCCTAGAATAGATTAGATATCTTAGCCGAAGAGCAGAACAGATACCTTAGCTCAAGAGTAGATTAGAGACCTTAGCCCAAGAGTAGATTTGAGACCTTAGCCCAAGAGTAGATTAGAGACCTTAGCCCAAGAGTAGATCAGAGATCATAGCCCAAGAACAAAACAGAGACCTTAGCTCAAGAGTAGATTTGAGATCTTAGCCCAAGAGTAGATTTGAGACCTTAGCCCAAGAGTAGATTTGAGACCTTAGCCCAAAAGTAGATTAGAGACCTTAGCCCAAGAGTAGATCAGAGATCTTAGCCCAAGAACAAAACAGAGACCTTAGCTCAAGAGTAGATTAGAGACCTTAGCCCAAGAGTAGATCAGAGTTCTTAGCCAAAGAACAAACAGAGACCTTAGCTCAAGACTAGATTAGAGACCTTAGCCCAAGAGCAGATTTGAGAAGAGTAGATTTGAGACCTTAGCCCAAGAGTATATTAGAGACCTTTGCCCAAGAGTTTTAGATTAGAGACCTTAGCCCAAGAGGAGATTAGAGATCTTAGCCCAAGGGCAGAACAGAGACCTTAGCTCAAGAGTAGATTAGACACCTCAGCCCAAGAGTGGATTTGAGACCTTTGCCCCAGAGTAGATTAGAGACCTTAACCCAAGAGAAGATTAGAGATCTTAGCCCAAGAACAAAACAGATACCTTAGCTCAAGAGTAGATTAGAGACCTTAGCCCAAGAGTAGATTAGAGACCTTAGCCCAAGAGTAGACTATAGATATTAGCCCAAGAGCAGAACAGAGACCTTAGCTCAAGTGTAGATTAGAGACCTTAGCCCAAGAGTAGATTTGAGACCTTAGCCCAAGAGTAGATTAGAAACTTTAGCCCAAGAGTAGATTAGAGATCTTAGCCCAAGAACAAAACAGAGACCTTAGCTCAAGAGTAGATTAGAGACCTTAGCCCAAGAGTAGATTTGAGACCTTAGCCCAAAAGTAGATATGAGACCTTAGCTCAAGAGTAGATTTGAGACCTTAGCCCAAGAGTAGATTAGAGACATTAGCCCAAGAGTAGATTATAGATATTAGCCCAAGAGCAGAACAGAGACCTTAGCTCAAGTGTAGATTAGAGACCTTAGCCCAAGAGTAGATTTGAGACCTTAGCCCAAGAGTAGATTAGAGACCTTAGCCCAATAGTATATTTGAGACCTTAGCCCAAGAGTAGATTAGAGACCTTAGCCCAAGAGTAGATTAGAGATCTTAGCCCAAGAACAAAACAGAGACCTTAGCCCAAGATTATATTAGAGACCTTAGCCCAAGAGTAGATTAGAGACCTTATCCCAAGAGTAGATTAGAGACCTTAGCCCAAGAGTAAGTTTAGAGATCTTAGCCCAAGTGGAGAACAGAGATAATAGCCCAAAAGTAAAACAGAGACCTTAGATTAAGAGGAGAACAGAGACCTTAGCCCAAGAGGAGAACAGAAACCTTAGCATAAGAGAAGATAAGAAACCTTAGCCCAAGAGTAAAACATAGACTTTAGCCCCAGAGGAGAACAGAGACCGTACAAGCAGACAAACCGTTATAGAGGGTGGCAAACTGAGCGTCATCCTCTGGTCCAGGACTGCCACTGGACCCTTCACTCTCCACATTGAGATCCATCTCTGGCACCAACTTCACTGGGTTCAGACCACCTTTGCTCTTCTTCTTGCCTTAGATATGGATAGATGGATAGTAAGATAATAAACCAGTCCCAAATTAAGCCATTGCACCATCCACTTATTTTTTCCCCCTTAAATGCTCAATACTTCAGCATTGTATGTTGGTAGGATTGAATGATGGCAATAAAGTGGTATATGAGACACTTATAAATAAGTCAATTACACTGCAGCTTATTTATATGGCGGTTGGTTATATCGCCATGTCCAATATATCAAGAATTGGCCATGGACCCCCCTTTTTTTCTCACACTTTAATTTTCTGTATATTTCGACATTCACAACTTCATCCAGCTTAGGTCCAGATTTTAGGCGCCTTCATTATACATCACACTTATGTACAACAAAAATAACCCCACATGCCCAATATCAAACAGTTACACGTCATTGAGCGTGTCACCTTTGACAATGTTCTCTAGGTAATAAGCGCTCATACAGCCATATATACCCTGTTCCCACATGAAGGTGTACAAATAGCTGACAATGTAACAGATTACTATTGATCTATCTCCACGACTGAAGCCCTGTAGATACAGCGTAAATTACTTGTTTTTTATTAAGAGAAAAAGTTTCCTTTTTTTTTTTTAAATGCACAAGGATTTTTTGTAAAGATCTTTGAGTTAGTTAGTAAAGATCCTTGCGCTCTGAAGTTTTTATTTAGTGATCAAATATTAAAGCCTACGCTGTAAGTGTAACTTTTGCATGCTTTTGATCAGAACAAATGATTTACACGAAATACATCAGAAATGTTAAGCTGTGGCTAGAGTTTGTTGACTTTATGCGAACAAGAAAACCTGGAAATGCTTTTCAGATTACAAATTTAATAACATGCGTTTGAAAATTACTCTGAATAATACTTTTTGTTATACCATTGTATAACTTTTGGATATAAAACATTATGCAATAACGAAGGTAAATAAGACAGCAAAACTATGCTTATGCATACATATGTATGCATGAATGACCTGACAAGTTAATAGAGATCCGGATGTATTACAATCGCCATATGTGGGCCCGTGAACCAAGATATAACACAGTTGCAGTGTAAAAAGAAATTCTGGAAAAATATACATATTTTGTAAATATTTATGTTAATATCCAACTAGTTAAAGGTTTCTTTTCTTCAGTTCAAGTAAAAAAAAAATGTAATGATAACTGAAGAAATTTAACAACTCATTTAGGTTTCAGATGAATAAAGTTAATGATTGCTGATAGTTGTTGTAATGAATTTGCATTATAAATCAAAGCTCACTGCAGATATAACAAAAAATGTGTCATGATAATGCTTAAATATAAAAAAATGGTCTAATGATGATGACCTTAAATATCTATAGTAGATACAGAGACATTAAGCTGTTGCATGAAAACATTGATCCTTAATAAATACAACAAGAAAATTTGTTAAAGTGATATTCTCCACCAAATATATTTTGTTCACATATGGATGCAAATCCCTTGATGTATGGTAAACTCCAAACAGATATGGCATATTTTATCAAAATTGTTAATATTTGACCAGTGTGTAACATTGACACTTGAGACCTGGGACTTACCTTTGACATACTGCTAGATAAAGGAGAACAATTGTAGAAAGTTATAACATAATAATTTGATGCAAATTTAAGTAATGGCAAAATTATGAATAATTCATCAATTTTGAGTTCTTTGACCTCAATGTGTGAAATTGACCTTGCCTTGAAGGTCTGGGTATTGCATGTGTCTCAGCCCAAGATGATTGAGAACCTTGATGTATGAGAGATTCCTAACAAAATAAGACAAATTTAATCAAAATGTGTAACATTTGACCTCAGTGTGTGACCTTGACCTTGCCTCTAGGTTTATGATTCTTACATGTGTCTAATCCCCAGATGATTGAGAACAACTGTAGCGAGTTGCATGGATGTTGCTCATATGTTACCATAGAAACTATTCAAGAACAAACAAATCCTATATCAAAAAGGTATTTCCAAGTAAAAAAGGGCCATGTTCTATTATTGAAAAATGTTTTGCGTCCTAATTAGACTCGCATCATTCTCTTGTAAACAAGTTCACTCAAACCAAGTTTCAATTAAATCTGCCCAAGCAGTTCAAAATTGTGGCTCTGGCCAAACAAGAATTGTTGAAAACGATGGATGCTCCCCATATGTTCGCTATGAGAAACTGTAACCAAAGTGGGACCTTGAGAAAGTCTATTATTAGCCTCGCTGACCATGACCCCAGTGACCTCAAACCTCATCAAAAGGTAGAGGTCCATGCAAGGTACCTACATGCCAAATATGTAAGAGATCGCTTAAATATTGAAGCCGATATGAGAAACTGTACCAAAAGTGTGACATGAGAAAATCTATTATTAGCCTTGGTGACCTTGACCTTGACCCCAGTGACCTCAAAAATCATCAAAAGGTAGAGGTCCATGCAAGGTACTTACACTCAAAATATGTATAAGATCGGTCAAATATTGAAGGCCCTATGAGAAACTGTAACAAAAGTGTGACAGAAGGAAGTAAGGAAGAACAAACTGGCAACTATATGCTCCCCGAACATTTTTGGGGAGCATAAAAAGTGTGCTCAATTTTAAGTCAAAAAAGGACATAACTCAATTATTTGCCAATGAATTGCAACAGCATTTGACATGCATCATCCATTTATTCATTTATACACTCCTGAACAGTTTCAATATAATCCGACCAAGCAGTTCTGAGATATGGCCGAGGACACAAGTCTTCAGGAACGGCAGATGGACTACGCCAAAACAATATCTTCCGCCAATGTCGCTTGATAAACAGGGGAATAAATCTACGAAATTGTGGATCAGATTTTTAAGCCTTTATCAGTGACCTTGCATGATGATCCTAAAGACAAAGTTTCAATGGAATATCTGTAGTTGTTTTGCATGCAAACCCTATCCTGAAATACAAAGTGGGAAAAGCATGTCAAATGTTAGGTCTTGGTCAGTTATGGATTATACAGACCCTGATCTCATATGTAAACAAATCAATATCTGTAGTGGATATAGACAAATTGTGTTTTGCAGACCAGCGTTGACCTGAATTTTGTAAGTTCAAAAGGGGCATAATTTTGCTGTATTGCAGGTCGCATTTATGGGCCTTGGTAAGTGACCTCACAAGAAAATTCCAAAGACATAAGCGAATTTTCCATTAAACATCTGTGGTAAACAACCTAACACAATGATCCCAAACACTTGTGTGAAGTTTCAATTTATTACATGTAGTAGACATCCAGTATCACAGCTGCAGCCGCTATAAAGACAATAAGGAAGATATTTATATTAATTCACTATCTCAAAAGAACAATGTTTCTCAGAAACTAAGGAGATAAATAATCAACTTTACCTAAATACTTTAGTTTGTCCAATTTATTCTAGCTTGGTTGCACTGAAAGCCAAAGCGTAATAGAAATGCTCTGAAGCTGGTTTCCTGAGCAGAGCCATTAGGCCTAAATTAAAATTAAGTTTGTTTGCCCTTTACCGACCTGACCTACTTTTTACCCCCCGACCCAAATTTTTTTATTGTGATTTCTGAAAACGTATTTTTTTTATTTTCGTTTTTTTCACCGATCATAAAAGAGCCGACTGCAATATTTATTTGTGCTCGTATTTATATCCCTGTCCATTCTTATCGCCCCTGACCGATCTAGGTCGCTCCGATGGTTGGAATTTCATATGCCCCAGAATAGACAGTAATGCAAGCGTCTATAACCAGCATCGCGATCGGCGGTGTTCCGTGAAAATGGTCGAACGACATCATACTTAACTATTGGTTCGCGAAAGTAGTCGGACATATACGAGTTTACGTTCTTTGCACACATGTTGTTAACCTGATCCAAGATGGCGGACAATTAAAAGAAATAACGATGCTCAGCCAGGACAAATAGCTATCGAATTTACGACGGACATCATATAATTAGTATGGATTAATGAAAAGAGCGTGTCATTCTACGATGGAGCATATGTTTTAGATACAAATAAAACTTCTTTTTTTTTGGAAATGTATGAACTGAATGTCACAGAACAAGTGTTTGAAAATTGAAATGCAGTCTACTCGCAAAGAAAAATACATCTAACAGTTACAGGATTATCGTTCGAAAATGCAAAATAAAAGACAAACATGATTAGATTTATATGCAAGTGGATCTGTGTTTAATCAGATTCATGTGAATATTCCGCTTTATTATGTTTGCCACTCTATACAGTTTACTGTAATGGCATGTTAGTGAAATGGATATTTAAAGGTAAACTTATTTAATATATTAATGTCGCTTAGCTAAATACATTGACAACACTCAAGTATATATGTTCAAAGCGTTAATATATCCACAAACTGAAACTAACACGCTTAATATATTTCCCCAAATCAAGTTTTCATGCTTCTGTTAGTTGCAATAATACAACTCCCAGCTATTGACCCTCTGAGCTGTTCGTATGTACTCATAAAAGCTCAGAGCATTCAAGAAGAACTACCGGTAATGCTTATGTTCAGTTTGCCCTTTCGTGAATTTACTTTGCCATGCCGAGACTATGCACTAAGCGGTCAAACACTTTAAATTGAGGCCTGTAAAAATTTCAACTGGCCTGTGAATTGTTTCTCCTGGTAGGCAAGTCTGGCCTGTAAAATGTGACGGTCTTTCGCCATGTCTGAATTTTTCCATTAAAGGCTTTGGGCTGTCTTTCTACACTCCTTCAATGCTTGTTGCATGCTAATTAAGCCCAATTTAAGGGAAAGTTTTAAGTAAAAAATAAAAGCTGTCTGGCAGTTAAATAATGACAAATGAATTTGAGCAATTAACATCATATAATGAACACATATTTGATGTAATAACACACAAGCATGCATTTGATATTAATATATGCAAGAAACAGCAAACAAGATAATGTTAAGCTACATAGGGCTTCGTACACTGCAACAGTGCTTTAATAACAGTGTTTTAAATATTCATAGACTATTAGTGTATTAAAAATATAATTTCTCAAATAAAATAAAATAATATAATTTTTCTACCTACCTACCCACCTGTAAAATTTAGGGTCGGTAAAGGGCAAACCAACAATATTTTAATTGTGGCCTTACTTGGGTGCCATGTAATGAGGAAGGGTATCTTGATAATGCTCCCGCAGTGGGGATTGAACCTGGCACCCCCAGTCATGAGGCAGACACTGTATTCACTACAATAATGTGACACCTAAAAACTTCAAATGTCGATGTTTCAATGTATTAACAAGATATGTGTTTGTCAGAAACACTAGGTCCCCTTTTGCGCTGCTTTGAAGCTATATATTTGACCTTTGACCTTAAAATATGACCTTGACCTTTCACTACTCAAAATATGCAGCTCCATGAGATACACATGCATGCTAAATATCAAGTTGCTATCTTCAATATTGCAAAAAATATTGCAAATGTTAAAGTTGGCGCAAATAAACAAACACACAAACAAACCAACAGACAGGCCAAAAACAATATGTCCCCCACTAAAGTGGTGGGGGACATAAAAACTTCAAACCACTTACTTTTTTTATTCATCTTTTTAGACTCCAAATGCTGAAATTAAATGAACACATAAAATAAGAAAATAAATATAATTTAAAACAATATTAAATGTTCACAAATCATTTGGATAAATTGGTCAAATGCAACTTACTATCACTACTATAACCTTCTATTTCATATAACAAGAATGAATGAACATTTGATAACCTACTTGTTTTAACAATGATCAGGTAAGAACATATCTATCTCACAGATAACATGCTATCAAACTCTGAGTTTAAGGAAAACAAAAGATATATAAATGACAAGCAAATTTGTTGACTTGATATCCCCCGCCAAATTTTGTTTATTGCTGGGTGCAAATCTCTTGATATACTTTATATGCCTTAAAAACTCAAGAATAGGGTTATTGTTTTTATGCATTGCAATTTTCCTCATTAATATCTAAACATCCATGAAGTTTCATGTGGAAATCTAATAGTGTATATGAGATAAAGCCCTAAACACTAACTAAAGAAAGTGTAGGCTTATAGTTCTTGAGCAAGGCAATTCTCCTCAGTCCTCATTGATATCTACACACCCATAGAGTTTCGTGTTAAAATCATGTATTGTATCTGAGATATAGCCCTAGAGAGTTACATCATACAAGAACAGCAAGGGACAATAACTGTTATTTAAGCAAGTGTAGAGTAATGGATCTTAAGCATGGTAACTCTCATTTGATATCAATACACCCATTAAGTTTCATACTGAAACCTTGTATGGTATCTGAGATTTAGCACTAAAGAGTTACATAACACAAACAAGAGGGCCTGAAAGGCCCAAAGTCGCTCACCTGAGATAACAAGATATTATGGGGACAAATCTTCTGACCAAGTTTCACAAAGATCTGACAGTAAATGTGGCCTCAAGAGTGTTAACAAGGTTTTACTATAGCCATATAAGGAAAAATGCCCCGCCCCCTGGCAGCCATGTTTTTCAACCAACCAGCATCATTTTTTAACTCATCAAAGATATTATAGGGATGAATCTTGTGACCAAATTACATGAAGATTGGACAATAAATGTGGCCTCCAAAGTGTTAACAAGGTTTCACAATAGCCATATATAGCCATATAAGGAAAAATGCCCTGCCCCTGGTGGCCATGTTTTTAAAACAACCAAAACCATTTTTAACTCATCCAAGATATCATTGGGACAAATCTTCTGACCAAGTTTCATGATGATCGGAAAATAAATGTGACCTCTAGAGTGTTAACAAGGTTTTACTACGGCCATATAAGGAAAATAGCCCCGCCCCTGTGGTGGCCATGTTTTTCAACCAACCGGCATCATTTTTGAACTTGTCCAAGATATTATTGGGATGAATCTTCTGACCATGTTTAATGGATGAATCTTCTGACCGAGTTTCATGAAGATCGGACTATAAATGTGGCCTCTAGAGTGTTAACAAGATTTTACTATAGCCTTATATAGCTATATAAGGAAAAATGCCCCACCCCTTGGCAGCCATGTTATTCGAGCAAACGTAACCATTTATGAACTCATCCAAGATATCATTAAGACAAATCTTCTGACCATATTTCATCGAGATTGGACAATAAATGTGGCCTCTAGAGTGTTAACAAGGTTTAACTATAGCCATATAAGGAAAAATGCCCCGTCCCCTGGCGGCCATGTTTTTCGACCAACCAGCATCATTTTCGAACTCCTCCAAGATATTATTGGGATAAATCTTCTAACCAAGTTTCATTAAGTTTGGACAATAAATGTGGCCTCTAGAATGTTAACAAAATTTTACTATAGCCATATACATGTATAGCCATATAAGGAAAAATGCCCCGCCCCTTGGCAGCCATGTTTTTCAAGCAAAGGTTACCATTTTTGAACTCATCAAAGATATCAGTGGGACAAATCTTCTAAGCAAGTTTCATGAAGATCAGAAAATAAATGTGGCCTCTAGAGTGTTAACAAGGTTTTACTATAGCCATATAAGGAAAAATGCCCCGCCCCCTGGCGGCCATGTTTTTCAACCAAACAGCATCATTTTCGAACTCGTCCAAGATATTATTGGGATGAATCTTCTGACCAAGTTTCATGAAGATCAGACAATATATGTGGCCTCTAGAGTGTTAACAAGATTTTACTATAGCCATAAATAGCCATATAAGGAAAAATGCCCCGCCCCTTGGAAGCCATGTTTTTCAAGCAAACTTAACCATTTTCGAACTTATCCAAGATATCATTGAAACCAATCTTCTGACCAAATTTCATGAAGCTTGGACAATAAATGTGGCCTCTAGAGAGTGAACAAGGCAAATGTTGAAGTCGCACAACGGACAACGCACGTTGGACAACGCACGACGGACGACGGACAAAAGGCGATCACAAAAGCTCACCATGAGCACGTTGTGCTTGGGTAAGCTAAAAACAATGGGAAATAACTTTTATTTAAGAAAGTGCATTGCTATGGTTCTTGTACATGAAACCTCTCCTCATTGCATTGTATACACCCATAAAGATTCTCGTTGATATCTTATAAAGTTTCTGAGATATAGACCTTACTAAATTGTGTGACAGACAGACAGACGGACTGACAGACTGACAGGCGGACAACGCCAATTCTATATCCCTCCGACTTTGGCGGGGGATAATAACAACAAAAGATATTGTACTTTCTGCGTGACAACCACGTTTGTGCCCGCCAGCCACTCGTCTGCAGGATCAGGCCCGCTACTAAAAGGGTACGGCTGTGCTGACTTCAGGGACGCCTCTGCTACCTTGCGTACAAACCCTGGCTTTACCAGGGGCTCCAGATCATCTATGAGTTCTTTTAACGCCTGAAAACAAAACAATTTCAATTTTTTATTCTTAACATCTAAACATTTAGAAAAAAGCCTTCATCAGGACTCGAGCTCATCTACCAGTTCTTTTAAGGCCTGGAAACAAACACAAATTATTTTTTAATAGTCTGTTTGGACATATCACTGTATTTAACAGTATTTCAGTTAAGTAATGATGGTCAGTAAACCTATACTCACACAAAGTGCTAAAGATATCAATTGTACATTTCAGTAGGCTCATTACATTAAACAAGAGGGCCTGAAAGGCCCAAAGTCGCTCACCTGAGATAACACAGATATTATTGGGACAAATCTTCTGACCAAGTTTCACGAAGATCGGAAAATAAATGTGGCCTCTAGAGTGTTAACAAGGTTTTACAATAGCCATATAAGGAAAAATGCCCCACCACCTGGCAGCCATGTTTTTCAACCAACCGGCATTGTTTTTTAACTCGTCCAAGATATTATCAGGATGAATCTTCTGATCAAGTTTCATGAAGATCGGACAGTTAATGTGGCCTCTAGAGTGTTAACAAGATTTTACTATCCTTATATAGCTATATAAGGAAAAATGCCCCGTCCCTGGCGGCCATGTTTTTAAACCAACCGGCATCATTTTCGAACTCATCCAAGATATCATTGAGACCAATCTTCTGACCAAATTTCATGAAGATTGGACAATAAATGTGGTCTCTAGAGTGTTAACAAGGTTTTACTATAGCCATATATAGCCATATAAGGAAAAATGCCCCACCCCTGGTGGCCATGTTTTTAAAGCAACCAAAACCATTTTTGCACTCATCCAAGATATCATTGGGACAAATCTTCTGACCAAGTTTCATGATGATTGGAAAATAAATGTGACCTCTAGAGTGTTAACAAGGTTTTACTATAGCCATATAAGGAAAATAGCCCCGCCCCCGTAGTGGCCATGTTTTTCAACCAACCGGCATCATTTTTGGACTCGTCCAAAATATTATTGGGATGAATCTTCTGACCAAGTTTCATGAAGATCGGACTATAATTGTGGCCTCGAGAGTGTTAACAAGATTTTACTATCCTTATATAGCTATATAAGGAAAAATGCCCCGTCCCTGGCGGCCATGTTTTTAAACCAACCGGCATCATTTTCGAACTCATCCAAGATATTATTGGGATGAATCTTCTGACCAAGTTTCATGAAGATTGGACAATAAATGTGGCCTCTAGAGAGTGAACAAGGCAAATGTTGATGTCACACAACGGACAACGCACGACGGACAAAAGGCGATCACAAAAGCTCACCATGAGCACGTTGTGCTCAGGTGAGCTAAAAACACATGTCTGTATTTTTATGTTTCTTTTCTTGTTATGGATAACTCACTTTCATGAACATGTAAAGCAGACTGAACTTTCATAAAATTAATATATAAATTTCTCACAAACACTCTTTATCTGAATATAAAACACCTCAATTTTCAGAGATACATTGCACTTAATCTCAAAGCATCGCCTTTGGTAAAATGTAAAAGATCAGATTTGAACCATGTGAGATAGACATTTTGAAACACAAGCCTTTTGTTAAATGAAACCAAAACTAAGTATAATTGAGAATGTCGGTTTCTCAATGACAATCATAGCTAACTGCCTTGTTATTTCTTGGCACATTGACAAATCTCATTCATTTATATCATTAAGAGCATGACAACATGTGTATCTATGACATGTATTAAATATTGTTTGAAATGAAACAAGAATTTATGCATTCAGTTCATTATGTTATTAACCCTGGTATTATTTTATTGTAAACAGAAACATTTGCATTTCTGTTCTTTTTTTAAATAACAATTCAGGGGGTTTTGTGCTATGCAAAAAAGGCTGTAAAATGGACCCGATCCCAAAGCAAACGGACCCGATCCAGAACCAAAATCATAACACAAATTCCAGATTTCCAAAATATAAAATATAATTACAATTTTTTTTTAAGTGTCTTATTTGTTATGATTAATAGACTGCATTTCTCAATTTATATTTTAAAAGTCCTACAAAATGACTAACTATAATTTAAGATTTTTTTTCCCAAAATGGCCAGAGAAGACCTGTTGTGTCAATATTTGTTGATGAACAAATCCCAATTTGGTCATTTTTGTTGATAAAAAATTCCCAAATTTGCCACTTTTATCGATAACAAAATCCCAATGTGACCAGACCCTTTTTCCAAAATGGCTAGAAAACCCCCTGCAATTTATTATGAAATTATTATTTAATAAGAAAACATTGTAATGAGCATTTCAATATAGTAAAAAGAATTAATTGTATATATTTATGTACAGTATAATACTGCGAGCCCAATGGACCATTAACTAGAAAAAAAAATGTTAATTTAGTTGTTTTATTACTGTAGCTAATATTTCCATAAAAACAAGCAAATTCTTTGAATTGATATCCCCCGCCAATATGGTTCTGGACTCAATAGTGTTATATTTATATTTATATTTAAGGACGGACGGACGGACGGACAACGCCAAAACAATATCCCTCCGCCTATGGCGGGGTATAATAATCAGAAATTAATTTGGCACAGCATAAGATGAATTTCTGTAAATTTATTTGGCACCAATTAATTTTTGGCCATTTATTCTTAGTAGAGAATCATACAATTGTGGACATCGCTGAGAGAAATAAATGATCAAAGTGAAATTTATGAACTTAAACAACTATACTAAGTAAATCAATTATTGTACAAGAAAATACCAGTATGTTGATTAGTCATGTGTGTACATTTCGTACACAAAATTATAGACTATTTATCAGTAGAGTATATGTTGATACAACATTTGTGTCTATATAATAAAATTATGCTGCTTTTTAAAATTATCTTGCTTTCTTAATGAAGTGAAACATTGTGAACTCCAGAACATACCTAGTTTAGCCATACATTTACCATCCTGTTATCCACATCTTCAATTTGACAGTACATGTAACATTGATACAATATGAAGTGCACTTTGTTATCAGTACTTCCTATCATAGTGCACCTACATGTTACACTAAAATGGTTTTCCAATTTTATCTTACAATAAACTACAACTCATATTTATTTTTTTCAATTTAAAATAGATTGCTATGTATAGAAAGTAGGAAAATCCAGTAAGCAGATAAAAATAGAACACAATAACATAAATTCTGTTCTCAAACAATACCCAAATGCTCACTGAAAAATTATTAATTTGGTAACAATAAAATAGCTGAAAAGAAAACCTAAACCATGCAAATAAATTGTGTTTATTGATGGGTGATAAGAGGAGCATTATCCTGACTTGATTGATTCCTAAATGCATCCGTATCAATATGACTCTATCAATTACTGCAAACTAACTTCTTTTCCTGTCGCTATTTGCTACCCAATAATCCTGTATATTCCATTTTAAAAAGTCAATTCTGGTAAATATAAAGTATAAGTATAAAAGTGCTCAAGAATTTCCTAAACACAAATATTTGCCTCTTTTTCTTAAAAAACTTATGAATTTATGGCATATGTGACTATTAAAAGATTTGATGAAATAACGTCAAATCAGGAAGGGGGGTTTCTAACTGAACATACGTTTATCGCCAGACTTGCTGTAAATACACCCACACATTTCACTGATGTTGTACAAGTCTGCATAGTTTTCCCGCGATTTTTTTTGAGACAATGGAACAGCAGAAATACATGCAACCTCCGCGCAGAGATTTGACTGGAACCAGCATAGCAGGATCAAATTGTATGTGAGAGAAAGATAGCCAACTCTGCTCGGAAATTGAAATACAGTCTACTCTCATTATCTTGAAGTCGGTGGGAACAAGAAAAAATATCGAGATAACCAGATTTTGAGATATCCAATTAGGCGTTATCAAAGAAAAAATGAGACAAAAATTTACCTTGTTTTTAACATTTGTATACCTGCTAAGTGGTCTTACTAAAGCTGTCACCGTGTGGTATATTACTCTCTACTACCCTATCTTTTACCTGATATATATACGCGCTTTTACGAGACACGCTTAAATTTGCTATTTAAATGCTTAAAATGATGTTTTAAGTGCTACAGAATTGCATGAACACATGTGGTTATCATTGTTCTAAACTGTCAAGTAAACATCCAGTAATGTTGCTATTTAAAGTTATGATGCAATTGACGTCCAATCAAGACGAGGGTTTTCCATCTGAACATGCGTAAATCATGTTCCGGAATACTGAACTGTACATGTACATTTTGTAGTTTGAAAAGTTCAATCAATAATTAGTAAAGGATAAAACAAGAAACTGTCGGAGATGGGTGATGCTCCCCAAAGTTTTTTTTGTCACAATATTGCACTATATTCAGATAAAAGGAAACGTCTTGAGGGCACAGTAGTTGGGGTGACAATAATTTTTTTATAGAAAATTTCAAAGGGCCATAACTCTGTGAAAAATCATCCGACCAGAACCCGCTGATACTATGCACATCTCCTCTTAGTAGTGAAGCTTCCCATAAAGTTTCATTGAATTCCGGCCATTAGTTGCTGAGAAATAGCCTGGTCAAGAATTGCACTATATGTACAGTTAATGGAAAATTTCAAAAGGCCATAACTCTGTGAAAAATCATCCGACCAGAACCCAGCTGATAATATGCACATCTCCTCTTGGTAGTGAAGCTTCCCATAAAGTTTCATTGGATTCCAGTCATTAGTTGATGAGAATTAGCCCGGACAAGAATTGCACTATATGTACAGTTAATGGAACATTTCAAAGGGCCATTACTCTAAGAAAAATCATCAGACCAGAACCCACTGATAATATGCACATCTCCTCTTGGTAGTGAAGCTTCCCATAAAGTTTCATTGATTTCCGGTCATTAGTTGCTGAGAAATAGCCCGGACAAAAATTGTGCACAGACAGACACACGGACGCACAGACACACGGATGGACAGACGAAACGGCGACTATATGCTCCCCCCAAAATAAATTTTGAGGGAGCACAATAAAATGAAAAGCCATTCTGAGTCTTATCCTTCTCTGGATTGCTTGACCTACAACTCATAATTATCTTTAAAGTAAGCCATGATAATGACTGTTGGAGTTCAAGGATAGAACAACATTCTGCAAATTTGCGACGGTTTATATAATTATGCAAAAATATAACTCAATGCACTTTGTAATGTTGTTTCTAAAAATAATTATCCTTTCGGCCTTTCGGCAGGCTGTGTATTAATTGCAGTTAATTGCAGTAAAAAAGACAGTTAAAGTGACAGGCATTACTCAAGTGTTGATGGCTCATGCAAAGCGCTTGTTCTCATTGGTCAATATCGATTGTCCAATACAACGCCCCTTCGCCTTTTGGCCGGTTTAAGTTGGGTAGAGAGATACATGTTATTGACAGAGGATCGTAAAACGGCTCTCAAAATATTCGGCGAAGTCAATATCGCTTTGGTCTTACAAATTCAAGTGCCCTTTTAATGGCCTGTGTAAAGCACTGAACATGTTTGTATGTAGCAATCAACATGTACTGTAGGGTTATATTTATCTACGCATGCAGTCTGCAAAATTCCCCTATCGACTGATCGCCAATGCGATGAAATCTCAGCTCTGGTGATAGAAAAATTAAACATAGATCGCCTGAATTGCGATAAAAACAAGAGATGTGTTTGTCAGGAACACAATGCCCCCTATTGCGCCGCTTTGAAGCCATATATTTAATCTTTGACCTTGAAGGATGACCTTGACCTTTCACCACTCAAAATGTGCAGCTCCATGAGATACAAATGCATGTCAAGTATCAAGTTGCTATCTTCAATATTGCAAAAGTTATCGCAAAACTTTAACCAAGGTTAAAGTTTTGATGACAGACAGAATGACAGACTGACAGGCCAAAAACAATATACCCCCGATCATTCGATCCGGGGGCATAAAAATCAGAGAAAATAAATCAATAAACAAGGGCTGTTTGTAAAACATGCATGCCCCCCATATGGGCTATCAGTTGTAGTGGTAGCCATTGTGTGAATACGTTTTTTGTCACTGTGACCTTGACCTTTGACCTAGTGACCTGAAATCAATAGGGGTCATCTGCCAGTCATGATCAATGTACCTCCTAAGTTTCATGATCCTAGGCCTAATTATTCTTGAGTTATCATCAGGAAACCATTTTACTGTTTCGAGTCACTGTGACATTGACCTTTGACCAAGTGACCTGAAAATCAATAGGGGTCATCTGCCAGTTATGATCAATGTACCTATGAAGTTTCATGATCCTAGGTGTAAGCATTCTTGAGTTATCATCCGGAAACCATTTTACTATTTCGAGTCACTGTGACCTTGACTTTTGACCTAGTGACCTGAAAATCAATAGGGGTCATCTGCCAGTCATGATCAATGTTCTTATCAAGTTTCATGATCCTAGGCCTAAGCATTCTTGAGTTATCATCCCGAAACCATTTTACTGTTTCCAGTCACTGTGACCTTGACCTTTGACCTAGTGACCTGAAAATCAATAGGGGTCATTTGCCAGTCATGATCAATGTACCTATGAAGTTTCATGATCCTAGGCTTAAGCATTCTTGAGTTATGATCAGGAAACCATTTTACTATTTTGAGTCACTGTGACCTTGACCTTTGACCTAGTGACCTGAAAATCAATAGGGGTCATCTGCCAGTCATGATCAATGTACCTATGAAGTTTCATGATCCTAGGCCTAAGCATTCTTGAGTTATCATCTGGAAACCATTTTACTATTTCGAGTCACTGTGACCTTGACCTTTGACCTAGTGACCTGAAAATCAATAGGGGTCATCTGCCAGTCATGATCAATGTACCTATGAAGTTTCATGATCCTAGGCCTAAGCATTCTTGAGTTTTCATCCGGAAACCATTTTACTATTTCAAGTCACTGTGACCTTGACCTTTGACCTAGTGACCTGAAAATCTATAGGGGTCATCTGCCAGTCATGATCAATGTACCTATGAAGTTTCATGATCCTAGGCCTAAGCGTTCTTGAGTTATCATCCATAAACCTGGTGGACGGACCGACCGACAGACGGACCAACCGACGGACCAACCGACATGTGCAAAACAATATACCCCCTCTTCTTCGAAGGGGGGCATAATAGTCAATTTACGCATTTCAGGTGTAAATTCTTACAGTGACACCGCATGGTTACTTCCCTTAGTTTTCTATCATTAGTGATCTCCATTAGCTGTTATAGAGTTCAAAGTCCGGCTCGCGTATTTAAAATGTTGTAATACTTTTGGTAAACTTAACTTGAATTCTATGCCGATAAATGAAATAATAGTGCTTTTTTTTAATTTTAAATTAAGTAAAACAGTTGAATGTGTGTTATTAATAGCTTTGAAATTATGAAATAACCGTAACAGTGTAACACTTCAATATTTACACATCATGACATGTCATAAAGTCGCCGATGACGCTTTTAAAATATCGGTTTATTATCATGATCAACTGATGTAAAAGCTTATCCAGTCAACAAGCATACATGGGCAGTGCTCACGCTGCTGCCAGACATTATCCCCAATGGCGATTATTTTATCCAACTGGCTATTATTTCTTAAAATTGTCTAGAAAAAATGGCGATTATTTTATCCGCCTACATAAAAAAACAAATTGCCACTAAATGTTGTCCGGCGATTGCGAAACGCCTGCAAATCGGGCCATCAAGCAGGAAAAATCGATAACGAGATTACCTGTGTACACACTCGACCGTGTGTATTGTCATAAACGCGTCAATAACTTCTGCGACATTGTGGCCTAGAGCATTTTTCTCAATCAGTGTCCGACAGCAGTGATATATTTCGGAAAAAACGTCTTTAATCTCCCTGTGCTTTACCAATTATCGGTAACTGTTAGATCTTTGTTAATTTTTCGCCAATTATTATTTAATCGTCATTATTGAAAATCGCCGCTAATATTGTTGGCTGGTTTTGTTTTGCACGCCATTTTTTCTGCAATTAGATTACGTTGAACATTGCTTGATGAAATAATTATTTAATCGCCATCAACTAATTATCCCCGTAATTACCGCTGTTTGTCGTCTGCTTTAACATAATGATTCCAATTTTTAACCAGGTAACCTGGTTTTCCCAATTCAAAGGGACCCGGCATATGCCATGGTCAGCTTATTTTAACGAAACGCGTGTTTGGAATTACACTAAGGTGGTGTATTTTAACTCACGCGCTGTGACGTTAATTGATGTAAACATGATCGGCATTGCGAAAGTGTTATTTTTGGAATAAATCATTTACATGGCAAACGCTGTATTAAGAGATAAAGTAGTCGAACGATATGCACATTTTAGATTATGCATATTAATATTTTATATTATGCATATTTCATGTGCAAAACGCGTACAATTTTTCGGATTACCGTTTTCGGATACTGTATTTTTTTCGTCCATTATGATTTATTTTCGAAGTTCATAACAGCAAAAATAGAATGACGAATACACATGCGGTGATACGGAAGGTGTGGTTTATAATATTTTGAGTATTCACTAAAAATTGCAATTGGAAAAACTATAAAAAATAGTATAATTAGTGCTCTGGGTGGGTTGGGGCCTCTGCCCTTAATTCTTATGTGTATGTAACTGTAGCTGAGATCTGGTTTGTTAAGTCACACCCACAACATTGATTGTATTCTTTATTGTAAAGCCATGATAATATTTTATAAGAAAATGACACACTGATATTATGCTTGTTTTTTAGTATATATATATATTATAACTTAAATCAATAGATATACATTTAATAAAACATAGATAAAATGAGATTCATGGTTTTTTCTTTCTTTTTGCCTTCAGTACCGTTTTGCGGAAAAGTCCGCATATGTTTTGGCTATTATTTTTTTAAGAACAAAAAATATGGCTATTATTTTCTGAAGGCCAGAGTGAGCACTGCATGGGCATTCACTCCTTACAATTAAGGCTTAGATCAAAAGATGAAAGTGAGTGTCATTTTGCCGACAGTTTTGATAGTTCTCTGTTCTGGAAGCGCAATTAGTACACCGCCTTGCAGGCAGAGTTAAACGGTACATTATGAATTCATAACCATACACACGAAAACTAATTTACCCGTGCATAGTGCCAATGTATCCATACGTAAACGACTTTATTTTATATCCCTCTTACTTATATGATTAAGATCGATACCAGTGAGCATCGGCTTTGTATTTTTACTGGTATTAACTACTTGCTGCCGAGAATTACACTTTTATTGTACTGCTAAAGCCAACAATTTTTAAACTGACACGTAAAGCTACGACGGAATAAAAGTTTGAAACCTGGAATACTGATTTGTTTACAATCTTACGGTTACCCCCCAAATGCAATATATATATAACGACTGTTGTTGTCCTTTCATTATAATGTCATTGTAAATTAATTCAATTTTTTCTGGCTATGAAAAATTTCCTCTGGCAATGACATTTTTAAAGTTTCATAGCCACATTGGCTATGAAGACAAAAAAGTGAGTTTTGCAGACTGTACGCATGTATTAGAGAATCTTTGCTGGCGTTTAAAATAGAAAACACTCTTCACTATTAATTGCAACCTCGAAATTCTCTCTTTACGTTGTGGCACTTGATAATAAAGTTTCATTGTAATCAATATCTTAGCCTCTTGAAGTTGGCCAGTCTTGCAGTCATGTCCAGTAAACATGGTAGGCTAAGAACCGGGATTTTCGGTTAAAAATAAAACTCTAACAGCCATGAGAAACAGGCTTAACCCAGACACTCAGGACATGATAATGAGACTAGGATTAATCGTGCAGGATCAACCTGGTTGACAGATGATAACACACCATTAAGGACTTTATTTTTGCAAATATCTCAAGTTATTGAAATATGCTTGCAAAAATCTTTAGGGCATAAAGACAGTTTTTAATGGAGTTTGTGTCGATATCTTAAGATTTAAGAATAGATCATTGAATACGTCTGAATACGTTAAAACTACAAATAATTGAACCCTCCTAAGTCTAAAGTTAATTGTTATTTGAAGTAAAATGTTGTTCATTTTAGTTTTGACTTGTTTTTTATAAATGTTACAATAACAAAACTGTCTGAAAGTTTTTTCATGATTTAGCACAAAAGTCTTGAAAAACAAGAGATGTGTTTGTCAGAAACACAATGCCCCCTACTGCGCCGCTTTGATACATGTTTTTTTACCTTTGACCTTGAAGGATGACCTTGACCTTTCACCAGGGATTTCAATAGATTTTAGAAACCAGGAGTCAATGACCCTTGGATTGAAATTTTGAGGAGTCAAATTGAAAAATGCTGGGGTCAATTTTGAACAGCGTTAATTGTGTTTTTGTCAGTATTATTCATTTTTTTAGATAAAAAGATGCTCTAAGAGTAACACAATATCTTAAAAAGTTATACTGCTTTAATTATTAAATAACAATACCAGGATACATAACACAACGTATTTTAATGAATTGGTACACAAAGATAATGACAAAATATAAATAATTTGTGCGAACAATATCGACTAAGTTTTTCAAAAACAAAACACGTTCCTTTCACAAGTTTTATTATTTCTATCACTATACTATGTTTATTTGTAAAAACAATAAATGCTCATTAAAATCTTCTTCATCATAACACATTTAAGTCTTTTAACATATGTAAGTAATTTAAGATATGTACCGGAAGCACCTTTTCATCACATATTTCTCATCATTACATGTATATTATCATCATCCCTATGATAGCTTTTGTAACAAAACACAATCTAACTGCATGGAACACTTATATCTATTACTGTTTATCCGAATACTATACATGTACGAAATATGTTCACTTAAGAATTTAATTACCTGTAGTAGTTTAACTTTAATAATCAAAATTTTCCTTGTTGTTATCTGGTTTAACAAACCTAATCAAATGTTTGTTAAATCCAGTTAATGCTTTCTCCATTATTAATCACCATTACTTGTAATTTGAATCTGTTGTTGTTGAATCGCCAGCTTTGAATTGAATGTGGGTTGAATGTTAATTTACAATACGTCCGGCATTTACAATGTCGAAGGTCATGACGTAGCAATTTAATTCTACTCGGATAATTTATATCTAATCAAGGATATGTGTTTTCTCAATATTTATATGTAGTATTATGACGTGTTAGTATTATAAATGAACTGTGCTTCCAGTTGATATAAGATGGGTGTTACTCGTAATTATCGGTGGATTAACAAACTGACAAAACTCGCTGGACCTACTAATGGATCTACGTAATTAATGGACCTTTGATCAATTTTGTTTTTTCTTT